>NW_028281085.1:0-7500 GCF_059751285.1 Brachycentrus maculatus
GGTCTCTTAGTGACCCCAACCGTTATTTTCTCTTGTAAGCTTCAGTTAAAGGGTCCAGGGTCAGAGGTCTTTCACTCTCGCACTCAATACGGTCAAATGCCTTGTTTGTTAAGTCTTATTTGGACTTCATTCTGATAGGGTTATTGGTTACATACATGTTAAAGAGATTTATGATTAAGAACATACAAAATTTGAAAATGTATAAATTCACATAAAAATTAAATGGAAGCTTTAACGTGAACAAGAAGTACTGAAATTTATCTTATGTTAATTTAAAAATACATTTTGTTAATACGTTTTCGAGTTTCATAATCAAATAGAATAAAAATTATCGTTATTGTGAACCTTAAAACTCGTATCCATATATATCGCTCACTCCTTTCAACAACGTCATATATAAAAAATCGAAAATTTTTAGTTGTGCTTTTAGTTAGTCTTTCTCTGCTTCTATTTTCAACAAAATTCGTTATATTAATTTGCTTTACCGTCCTTTTCTCGCTGATTCGTTACACGCGTCCAAACCATTTCCACTCACATTTTATTCATTTTGAATGTGTGGCAAAAAGATCTACGCTTGCTGTTCGAATGTCAATATAAGGAAATAATGCGTAGATGGATAAGTGTTTTCTATAAAATTAACAAAGGCGTGTTGAGATGATTTGGTTATTTATATCAAATGAGTGAAGAAAAAACAGTTAAACACTAGATACATTTTATATGGTAAAACAACAACTCAAAAATTAAGATGGGTTTGTTGAGATGGTTTGAGCGTGTGAATCGAATGAGTAAAGAAAGAACAGCAAATGAAATTTATGATGCGAATGAAGCTAAAAATAGGAGCGGAGATAAACCGAGGACAACTTGGTATGATCAAGCACTACAAACACTTGAAAGTGATCATATGTATGAGGAGATGCAGAACAGAAAAACGTTTGCAAAGTCAGATTGGTATGGCGTTCTATTTTCTCTGCCGACCCTTGCGTGATGATTAGTAAGTAAGTTAGTTATATTGTTTGAGCTTTCAGCAAGTGGTAGGTAGAGCTTTCCGTGCCGAGTGAGTTTTGTACACGAGATTATATGTAATAAATAAATGAGATAACCCATTTAGGAAAAGTCTCCCATTTCCCGCGAGGCATTTAAACGTTGACGTTTCTTGAATGTTAATACACATATGGCTATTGCCGTTTATCCCGTTAAAGTTAACCAACGCTTCGGGAATACACACAACCCTACACACTCGTGACGGCGGGTACAAGGCAAGATTGGGGCTCTTATCATGAGCGTGCAGGGGTCGTCAAATTTTTATACATATAAATAATATTATTTTGTGACATCTCATCAAAGATGAAGAAGAATATGGAAGTCTGGGCATTTACGGGGATGACGACCGTCATAGGCTGTTTTAAGTGATCACTTTACACACGTGTAACATTTACCAATTCTACCCATTATTGACAACCACACTACTGAAATTCTTGGAAGTTCTATATATATGAACCAATTTAGAAACCTTGTTCTTGAATCACTAGAACTTCACTAGAGACATCTATTGGTGAGATGTAAAGAAGCTTTTTACTAAGCAGAAACTCTTATATTTGTATGTGAGGTCCGAATCCTGGATTATAATCACACACATGAGAAACGCCAGAAAAATAACTCCTGTAATTGGAGATAATCCAGATTTTGTGAACAAGTATTTGGACACACTCAAAATGTTGTATATAAATAATATAATTTATTCTTTGGTTTTGTGGAAAAGCATGATCATTTGAATCTTTGAGTACAAGGCGAGATTGGGGCTTTTAGTATGAGCGTGCAGAGGTCATCAAACTTTAATGCATATAAATAATATTATGTATTATTTTGACTGAATGAAATAAGATAAACATTTTTTTTGGTACAAGGCAAGATGGAGTCTTTTAGCATGGGCGTGCAAGGGTCATCAAACTTTTATACATATGAATAATATTATTTATTGATTTGTATGGAATGATATGAACATTTAAATAAAATAACCTCCTCCGCCTCGGTAGTGTAATGATCAGTACGCTCGGTTACCGTACTGGAGGTCCCGGGTTTGATTCCCAGGGAGGGTGACATAAATATCAGTGAGTTTTTCACTCCAATATTTATTCAATATTCACCGTTTCCTCGTGTGCTAACGATCAAGATAACACTCCGTTTTTATTATGCAGTGCTCTATGAACCATTGAGTGTGGATGAGGGTTTAAAAAACACTTGTGATAGACCAATTCTGAGTTTATTAATTACACGACTACATCCGAGCAACTACAAAGTATCGATTCCGATGATCGGTTTTGAATTTTCATCTATTGATGGTTCTATTATTTCTTCTTTCTTCTTTTTCCATGTTCGCTCCCTAGGTGGAGCATATGGCCAACACGAGTCGTCTCCAAGTCACTCTGTCACGCGCCATCTCCTTGGCTTCCTCCCAGGTCAGTCCGGCGTCTCGAAGTTCCGCTGAGTATAGTCGGTGAATGGTCGTCAGCGGCCTTCCGGGGCGCCGGAATCCTCGGGGTTGGAAGAAGAGACATGAGGGGTTGATGCCCTCAGGTGGCATTCTAAGGACATGTCCCAACCATGTCCACCTTCTTCTCTTCAGGACTTCCAGTATGAGGGGCTGTTGAGTTCTTCTCCTCACATCGTCATTCCTGACGAAGTCATACCACTTTATACCCAGTATTCGCCTCAGGCATCTATTTTCAAAACTTGCTAGTTTCTTGCTTTGAGCTTTGGTGAGGTGCCACGACTCACATCCGTACAGCAACACTGTTAGGATGCAGGCGTTAAAGAGACGACACTTGGTTTTTGTCGAGTAAAGCAGTGAGTCCCAGACATTGCGCATTTTATTGAATATAGCTCCTGCCATTCCGAGCCGTACATTCAGTTCCTTCTGGACACTACCATCCTCCACCATGAGTGTTCCAAGGTATCTGAAGGTGTCGACTCGAACGAGCGCTCGTCCCTCACAAGTAAGATGTTGATCTCGGTCCGGACAGGCTGAGTTGCACATGACATTGGTCTTTTTGGCGTTCACTCTTAGGCCTAACCGAGCGGAGTTTATTTGGAGGGAGTCAATTATATCTTGCAGGGCTCCGATCGATGTATCTATTAGAACTGCATCGTCCGCATATTCTAAATCGCATAATTTCTGAGCAGGACTCACTGCAATTCCTCGATCCGGTGGAATTGACATTCGTAGGATGAAGTCAAACATGATGATGAAGAGAAATGGGGCTAGTACACAGCCTTGCTTCACCCCAGTAGAGACCTCAAATGGTTCACTGCACACATCATCTATTCTAACGCAGCATTCGCTGTTAGTGTGAAGCGCCCTGATAATGGCCACAATTTTGACAGGAACTCCATATGCTTCTATGATATTCCAAAGAGAAGACCTATGCGGGCTGTCGAAAGCTTTTTCGTAGTCTACAAAACAGCAGGCAAGGGCGCAGTTCCATTCGTTACTTTGCTGTAACAGGCATCGTAAGTTATGTATATGGTCAGCGCACGCCCTACCTGGTAGAAAGCCCGCTTGGTTCTCTCTGAGGACTCGCATTATTGGTTTTTGGATTCTTGCCAAAATTATTTGTGCCAGAATTTTTCCAGGAACGCTTAAAAGAGTAATGCCACGGTAGTTATCACACAACAGCGGATCACCCTTTTTGTGGAGGGCTATAACTTCCCCGTTTACCCAATCCTTCGGGCACCTTTCCTCTTCCCACACCTTTGAAAGTAGGTGATACAGGGGGTCGAGGAGAGCGTCCATGCCACTCTTGACGTATTCCGGATGTATTTCGTCGACACCAGGCGCCTTTCCGTTTTTCAGCTTTTTAATAGCTGATATAATTTCAGTATGCGTTGGAGTGCTTTGCGAAATATCGTGTGCTCGCGGAATGTTCAGTTGGGCAGAGACTGAGGGCACATGGAGGGGGTCTAAGGGGGGTGGACGATTTAGCACGCGGCAGAAGTGATCTCTCCATATGCTTTTCACGCATTCGGGCTCAGACTCGATTTGGCCGCTCGGGCCACGAACTGGGCCTGCGGTCGGGGGCCGCTTACCACAGATTTGGTGCGTAATCTTAAAAAGCTTAGAAGTATCACCTCTACGGGCTGCTTGTTCGGCTGCTGCTATTTGTGTGTCCAGGGAACGGCGTTTATCCCGCCTTGCGGATCTTTTGACAGCCAGGTGCTTCCATTTATATTGCGCTCGGAGACTTTCGAGCTTACCCTGGTCAGTTTCCGCATCTTTTAAGAGTTTTATGTTGGCCCTTTCTTCTATTAATTCCCACGTTTCATCCGACATCCATTTGGGTCGATTTGACGACTTCATTCCGAGAACCCTTTGAGCTGACGTAACTATGGCTGTTTTGATGTTATGCCATGTGCTTTCGATAGGGTCATTATCATCGGAATGTTGCTGCCCGAGTCCCTCCCTGACGGCGATATCATAGTTAAGCCAGGACATTGTCTCCTTCAGCTTATCAATGTTGACCTGACTCCTCTTCTTTGGCTTGGCAGTGCGGTTTAATTTCAGCCTTATTTTGCCTGTGAGTAGCTCATGATCACTATAGATATCGGCGCCTCTGTATGTGCGGACGTCTAGGAGTTCTCTACGATGGGCTGCAGTGTAAAGAAAATGGTCAATCTGCGTTTTTGTATTGCCATCGGGAGAAGTCCAAGTATACTTGTGGATATTTTTGTGAGGAAAAATTGTACCACCTATTAAGAGCTCATTTAAGGTTGCGAGTTCAATGAGCCGCTCACCGTTATAGTTAATGCAACCGAGGCCGTGGCTACCCATCACTGTTGGACCGAGTGCTACGTTGGTGCCGACTCTTGCGTTAAGGTCTCCCATTACAATGACGCGGTCCCTTTTCGGGACCGAGGATATTGCGGAGTGCAGAGAGTCGTAAAAAGCATCTTTAACGTGATCGTCGGCATCTTCTGTGGGGGCATAGCATTGGAGTATGGTTACAGAGCTATCTGTGGTTTTGAAAGTTGCGCGTAAAACTCTTTCAGAAATTGGTTCCCATTTTTGGAGGCAGCGAGCCGCTTTGTCTGTCATTATAAGTGCCACTCCCTGTCGATGGTACTGCTCTTGTCCTGAATAGATGATTGTGTGTTTCTCCAGCAGTTTCTTTCCTGAGCCTTTCCATCGCGTCTCGCTCAATCCCAGGATGTCCAATTTGTACATCTTCATGATGCGAGTAGCGTGCAGGTCTTTTCCAGGAGTGCGCATGGTTCGCACATTATATGTGCCAACGTGAAGCGTTGCACTGTTGGAGAGTAATTCCTTATCTTTAACATTATCCTTTTTACGTTTGCCGGGCCGTGAGTCAGGTGTTTGTGTCCGAGGCTGACTTGTTGTTGGTATCGTAATCATGTTTATTTAAAGAGACCGGGTGATTAACCCTGCGCTCTCGAGGCCTGGGCAGGTGCCCTGAAGGATGGCTCATCCTGGTTTTTCTGTAGGGGTGTATTCCTTCCCTTAGCTGGGGGGGGTCTCGTTATTAGGCGCCAGACAATCGCCTTTCGTCCTCTTCCCGTTAGCTACAGTTTTCGCCAAAGGCTCTGACTGCATTACCAGGACCTACGACGGGGACGTGGGAAGAAGGGCTTGCTAGGGGTCTACGGTCACTAAGGGCCTGAAGGTTGGCTTTTCTCAGCATTTTTTAGGAATGTTCTGTCCAGCACAGAATATACCACTGAGGCCATTTCCCAGCCTTTAAGGTAAAATTATTTTTTGATTAAATTATTTCTTGATTAAGTATAAATATTGTTTAGTAAAATAATTTTAATATTAGAAAAATAGCACACTTGTACAAATCACTTTTTTTAATTCATTAATGTAATGACGATAGTTTCGATAACTTAGAATGTTCTCAACAATAGGTAAAAATCCAAACGATAGAACACAAATTGTGAAAATATAAACAGCTTGTGTTTTCAGTTGTTGATGAGAACATCTCTGGTTTTTGAAAATAGTCGTATATGCATTTTTTTATTACTTTTATCTGCAATCAATAATGCATATGACACTGCATCGTACTGACGGAGTATTATCTTGATCCTTACTTACAAGAAGGTAAATTGATCAACCCTGCGCTTCATATACCAGTATAAAATAATATCAAATTAATATTGGAGTGAAAGTATTTATTTGACTCTAGCATGGTATCTTAATACAGCACTACGGAGATGGACTTATAAATAAACTTACTGTTTACATTAATAGGTACTATCAATAAGTGTTCTATAATGAGTGTTTTTTTCTTACATTTAAACTATCGAAATGATTGTCAAAGATAGAAAGAAGTAATTGTAATACATTTATTGGTAATTAGGTAAGGGTTGATTTATTTAAAATTATTTTTTTTGTATTATTTACCTCGTTTTTAATCTCATCCCAAACAACAACAAAAAATATTTTTCTTTAAAAAACCCTTGAATCGAACTTTTCACCATTTTCTTGCTAACCATGCTATTATTTTTTATAGTATTTTTTGTAGTGTTGTATTATAAATGAAATATTTAATAACTTCGCTTGAGTTTATTGAGTACTAAATTGTATCTGATTTTTAAAAAAAAAAGAAATAGTATTTACTTTTTAAAGGCGTGTATGTAAATAGGACTAGGAATCGAGCCCGCGACGCAAGTTTCTCGGTATTTAAAACCTAGTCGTAACCGAATCATCTGAAAGCTTGGAACGTTTTTAAATCTAATAATTTTATTACTAAAACACTCTCCTTACTATCCATTGTTAACTTAGTGTAATACCACTTTTTAAAACACTTATTTGTGAAAACCGGTTTCGGAAAATAAAAACTAATTTTAAATTTAAGTTATTACGATTTATTTATTTTATTAGTACATCACCTAATTTATTTTGAAATAAAAAAATGGTTAGCAAATATGTCATTTCATATTTTTTATGAGATGATACTATTTCAAAATCAATCGTAAAAATATGATCCATTGCATACATAAACGTGGGTTATTTTCGCAGTAAAAGTTTTATATTTCTGACACTTGATTCCAAAAGGACTTGTATCTTCGGGGGTCGGATCGGGTAGTTTGGTCCTCAGTCAGCAGCCGTGAGGAGGGGGCGGTATTGTCCTCCTAATGCAAGATGGATGGTCAGAACGACACGTGAATATAGAAAAGTAACTTGAGAGATAAACTACTACAATGCTGTAATACCTCTCAAATGTAATATCATTTACTTCGTATGTAGGTTTTATTTAATTTATTTTGTATTTTATTATTCTGGGCAGATAAAAGGTCAAGTAGGTTAATATTTTCGCATTATAAATTGAAACATAAATTTACGTTCAATGTGCATATATGTATACAATCAGTTATAAATTTCAAAGCTTTTGAGAAAAACTCAGGCTTTGTTTTCAAACTTCAATAATTTTAACTATTCATATAAAAAATGAAACCAGTTTTTAAAAATATACCCATTTATTTATTTAT
>NW_028281085.1:207500-242500 GCF_059751285.1 Brachycentrus maculatus
AACTGCAGTGCCGGTATCTATGTTTCAGGAATGCATTGTAACTCGAAAGTGCACTCCGATGTAGCATTCCGAAATCCTTGCATTTTTATCGCGAATCTCGGGATATTTGGGTTAGCGACAGCAAATAAAATCAGAGAGAGGGTAGTTTATACATTGGACCTCGTTATAGCATTTCTTTATTTTATTCATTGTTTCGGCATTTACTTTGCGGTAAGACATGTTAAAATTATTAAGGAAACACTTGTTTTTATACCACTTGAGTTTATTAATGACCACTAGTTTCAGAAGCTAAACTTCCATCATCATGTCTGAATAATAACTATATTATTATAAAGACAGGTTATTATTCAGACTTGACGATAGAATTTTAGCTTCAGAATCTAGTAGTCCTTAATAAACTCAAGTAGTATAAAAACAAGTGTTTCCTTAATTATAGCATTTCTTACCACGACATTGGAGGATGATTACATTTTCCCATGATTTCACATTTTAAACGTTAGGTATATAGTATTCTTAATCAGTTTTATTTGCTCAGTTTTGAGTATCATCATTTTATTAGTCAACTTTCAGGCAAGGTTATTTTTTAGATCGAATTTAATAAAAAAAAATTATATCCTTTTTTTAATATTTGTTTTTTAAACACATAAAAAGTGGAAAAAAATACAAAGTTGTTGTTTTATTATATAAAATGCAGTTCTACTAAGAAATGTTAGTACAAAACAAAAGTACAAATATGACGTAAACTGAATTACGTGAAGAAAATATCTTCATCTGATTGTAATTTATGTATGTAAAAAATTACATTTTTCTTGATTATTTTCATATATTTATTTACTTATATATAAATTTAAATCGTTGACTTCTCATTTGCAAAATATGTTTATTGGAGAAGAAATGTACTGAAAAATCATATATTAACGTCAGTAAAAAAGTGCGTGTCGTACTTCTAAAATAATGTTCATGATGGTCTTAGGTCTTTAGAGCATCTTGATTCTTGGGTCGACCAAAAACGCATGTGATTTATAATTTTTATAGTTGAGAGTATGTGAATAGTGTTGTGGTAATAACGTGTAGTTTGTTTGTGGTATTGTGATTGTCCTGGCAAAAAATGGGTACGTCTCGAAACCGGTAGACTTAGAAGTCAAGAAATAAAGTTTGTTTATATATTTAATCATATTATATTCAAAATTGTGATATAATTAATGTAAAATATTCACGATGAGCAGTTTCCATTACTTATTTTGGGACGTGGGATTAGGGTTAAGAAGACTGAAAAATAAATACTAAAAACATAGGGCAAAACGTAAACTATAAAGCAGTTAAATAAACAGTAAATAGGCATACAATAAATATAAGGTAAGAAGCATGTTTAAAGGAAAAAAAATAGAAAATATATGTAATTAATCACGAACACAAATATCTTTCTTTAAAGTATTTATTCATTCGTTCATTTTCGATCCTTAATAAAATACCATTGTTTTTGAAAAATTAAAAAATCGACCTACAACATAATGAAATTTGAAAAATTATTCACACTACAGTAACATTTTTTTTTCTTTTTTTTCTTTCTGCACTATTATACTGTTGTATACAGATTAGTGTCATTTTTATTCTACACATATTTAATGATGACAAAAAATTAAAAATTTCACAGAGATCAAAGCTCAATTCGACTAATTAACAACTTGGAAATTTATATTAAAACTTACACCGAGGCTATTGCTCCTCGCGCGCGGCGCATTTGCAATTCCATTACGAAAGTTTTATATTCAAAACGCATTAAGGGTGCAGGGTACGTACCCCCGCCTTGTGTTTATTAAATAATCTCCTAAGTAAGCCTGCTTCCGGGACGCAGAGCGGAGGTCTGTTCTTTAAAAATTTTAATATAAATGTAAAGGCGGTCACGTACCATCCGACTCATATGAACGGGGAGGAATGCCCGGCAAATACCGGGAATTTTTCCAGCCCCCAAACACGACCGTCCCTTAATGCGGGGCGGAGCAAGGCACGCCAAAAATAACAACGCAAAATGATAAAACCCTTCAATAAACGTTTTGATCTTCCCACTTAAACGAGATTTCGTTCATTCTCACGTTGCGGATATCTTATTTTAGGGGCAGGAATGTAACGCATGAAATAAGCTCGTGAAAATTGGTTTCAACGGACAACTTAATCAGTGTGCGGTCATTTACATCGAAGAATCTAAAGCTATCAGCAAAAGGACATCATGTTTATGAACTGTGAAGTTTTTAATTCACATATTTATTAATATTTACATAGTTTTAAAACGATGTATAATTGATATTCCAATGGTGAAATTAGGAAAAAACTATGGTTGATTAAAGCTTTATGGTTTTAATTAAGAGGAGTGTGTTGAGGTGGTTAGGACATGTGGAAAGAATGAGTGAGAAAACCACCGTAAAAAATAATACAAATAGGAGAAGAAGAAGACCGAAGAGTATTTCAAATACTTAAAATTGGTCAGATCGTGAGTCGGAATAAACGGTGAGTATGTATGAGGAGATGCATAGATGTGGAAAAAGTAGTGAAAGTTGTTTTAGTTTATTATAAAGATTTTTATTTTAATATATGGTATGTCATTCAAAATTACACACCTAATGACTTGACCGAGATACAAAACAATGATAAATAAATTGATTATCTACGTATCGGTTTTAGCAATAATACATAGTGCATGATCTTTAATATGTTCACAACATGATGTATCACACAATTTTGGGTGCTTGCCTAGCAAAAATTATTCACATAATTATAATTGAAGAAAGAAAACTCTAAAGAATAACTGTAAAATTAATTTTCATCAAATCTAGCTCTCAATATCTACTTTGATTCTTCAATCAACAAGGAAAGTTTCCTAAAAATATTGTTCTCCCAAATTCAATGGATTAAGTTTAATTTCCAGAAACTGACTGTCGGAAAACAACTTTTGTTATTTTTGAAATCCAAAAACATCTCGGCGAAATCAATAGTTAGTCTCGGTTGGGTACACGTCTCAAGGGTATATAAATAATCGTCAAAAGTTTAAAATAACTCTAGGTCTAGTTAAAGAGCCATGTAAAAAACAACTTTTTTCAAACCTCAATCGAATAGATATAGATAATTGAATTTTTTTTTTAACCGAATGAAATAACAACTTTTTAAAAAGAAGCCATTAATTATTTCGATTATTTGGATTCGATCACTTAAAGCCTCAAGAACTCAAGACTCATATATGTATATGTATTTATATAAACATGTATATATATATATATATATTTATATATATATTTATATATATATATATATATATATATATATATATATATATATATATATATATATATATATATATATATATATATATATATATATATATATATATATATATATATATATATATATATATATATATATATATATATATATATATATATATGTCCGCCTCCGTAGTGTAATGGTCAGCACGCTCGGCTACCGTTCTGGAGGTTCCGGGTTCGATTCCCAAGGGGGGGTAAAATATAATGTAAGTGATTTTTTCACTGTAATATTTATTCAATATTACCATGGACTGGTACCTGAAGCGGAGGGCTGATCACCTTTCCTTTATGAGTAAACGATCAAGATAACACTGCGTTTATATGACACAGTGCCCTATGCACCATTGGGGTGCGGATAAGGGTTTTATTATTATATATATATATATATATATATATATATATATATATATATATATATATATATATATATATATATATATATATATAAATATAAACATATATATATATATATATATATATATATATAAATATATATATATATATATATATATATATATATATATATATATATATATATATATATATATATATATATATATATATATATATATATATATATATATATATATATAGATATACATATATATATATATATATATATATATATATATATATATATATATATATATATATATATATATATATATATATATATATATATATATATATATATATATATAAATATATATATGTATTTATATTTATATATATATATATATATATATATATATATATATATATATATATATATATATATATATATATATATATATACATAAATAAATATAAGTCGTGAGTCCTATTCTCAATGGTTTGAAAATTCAACAAATTCTCTCCACTACAAGATCTAGTAACCTATGCGCCGTTCGGAGCATGAAAAATTTAAATGAAATCTACTGATATTTAAGGAAAATAATTAAATCTCCACCTTTGATTAAAACTTAATAGAATATTTCTAAAGCAATTCACTTGTGCATAATTCTCCTCATGTGAGGCAAGTCACCCTCGCCGGTTGCGGTCCCGATAACCTCCCCTTACACACCCCAAGGCGACCGCACAAACACAACTCTTACGTAACCCGAGACTTAAGTAAACCTTTAGCCGGCCTCAGGGAAGGGAGAACACCTAAAATATCCCTTTACCCCTCGCTGCCGTGTATTTATTCATTAACATGATCGTGGGACGTACTCAAAAATTCTACCTTTTAAGTATGGTATCACCATTATTCACAGGATCTTCGTTTATATAGTTATTTAATATGTTTACAAAAGTTGTTTTATAATTTTAATTTATTCTCTAAGCCTTCTACTTACAAATTATAAACTTAAAAACGCAGTTCTCTTTAATAAAGAGACTGAACTCTGGTACTTGGAGAGGGACTTACACTTGTAAGTTATGTTTGTTGGCAATACAATTTATTTTTATAATAAAAAAAATTCCTTTCTTAGATTCACATATTTAAAATTCATTTAATTTATTTTTTAGTGTCTTCATTTTTTTTTAAGTCGTAAGTCCAAATGTACTAGTATAAATGTATTATTTTTTAAATATTGTCATTCGGTATTCAGGGGTTTTTAAGCTTTTTTAAATTTAACGCCTCAATCGATTCGCCTTTTTATTATCTTGAACGATAAATGGTCATATTTTTATCATATTAAAGTATACAGAGAGTCTAGTGGTATAATCTATATTTAAAGACCATTTCTAATTACTTTTCATTTATCGGTATGTAAAATATACACCATACAAATAATCGTCAATATTTATAACCATAAGTCTTTAAAAATAGAATATTTATTATAATGTTAGAAAAAAATGTGATATTCTCATTTGTCTTTTACTTTTATCTTGAAATGCGGATAAATCCGTTATAAATATGAAAAATTTACAAACCAATAAACTTATATTTAATTTTATTTTTTTATTTTACTTGGTAAATACCACTATTCCAATCAATTGTGACACGTGTTTCAATACATTCCGCAAAATTATCAGACTCTGATATTTGATAATGATGCGGAATTCATTGGAATACGTGTCAAAACAGATTTTTAGATATAGTAGTATTTAACAATAATTTTTTAGTGCATAAATATTACCAGAAAAACGAAAAAAATTGTTATTGTCACATTGTAAATTAATGATTCATCAATATTAATTTATGAATTAGGCAATCTTCAAAAGGCTGAGATCATAGACTCTTAATTTTTAGTATTTCAACGTTGTTTTTCTAGTCTACGTATTATTGTTGCGTATTATTAATCTAGTATTATTATTTTTCAAATTTGTTTAATTGGATACTAAATATTTTAGTTTAAACAATTTTAGTTATTTTAAAATGCGTACTTAGCAATACATAAAATCTAGATTTTCACAATTTAAAGAAAAAAAATATGATTATTTAACCAGTCCAAAAATCCAGCTTTTACTTATGATACTGTTTAGGATTTCAAAAATATAAAAAAATATGTTCAGGTCTCGCTACATTTTTTCTGAGGATAATTGATAGAATTGAGGTTGAAAGTTGAATTGAAAAAAATTAAGTTTAGTTAATAACTGTTCTTCATCTGTTTACTGAGTAAGAAAAAAACAGTGCATTAAAGCAACACTTCACCGTCACTCTCAATCTGATATTTCACTTATTGTAGAAGGCTTCAGGGTGTATGTCAATCCACCCTTCCTAGTGTCATCACTCCCTTCACCCAACCTACCCCTGCCTTGTGCGTGTACGATGAGACATCGTGCAACCCCTTTGACATACATACATACACCCTGAACTGTGAAGCCTTCGGTATTTATTATTTGTGCTTACGTTATTGAAGCACGTCGTTTAATTTAAGATTTATTTGATGAAAAAGGGAAGTAAATTTCATAAAATGAGGAAATAATTTTTTGCGATTCGTGTGCGAAAACAATATGGTAAAATAAAATAATGTTTTATTTTTCTTATATTCGATGTATTTTCTTCTCCTTTACGTACTTTAGTACAATTCGACCGTCAAGATTTTATTTTGATTTATTTTTAGCTTTTTCATATTCAATTTATATTTGGCTAAAAATATAAGATATTTTCCTGCCCTGAAGCCATTACAGAACCAGTATTGTTTTTTTTGCTTCGATTGAATTTCTTTTTGTTATTTCCTTATTTTAAGGAGTAATATAATATTTTTAATAAGGAACCAACCAACCGTTTATTATAACTATGACATTATAATTTTCAAATGTTCCCTCTTGGATCATTCCTGCTACAAAAACATGTTTTATTTTTTAAAAGGTAATATCTTTTCCTCATTACCTGTTATAAATTACTTATTTCTTCGAAAATCTTTTAAAATACATTGATATCAACAATAATGAAGAAGAATGTTGAATTCAGAGTGTTTACAGGACTTAGAACCTAATATAAGATTGGTTGAAGTTTTTATTCAAACCCTTATCCGCATCCCAATGGTGCATAGGGCACTGCATCATATAAACGCAGTGTTATCTTGATCGTTAACACACGAAGGAAGGGTGATCAGCCCTCCGCTTCAGCTACCAGTCCAGGGTAATATTGAATAAATATTAGAGTGAAAAAATTACCTATATTTATTTGATCCCCCCTGGGAATCGAACCCGGGACCTCCAGAACGGTAGCCTAGCGTGCTGACCATTACACTACGGAGGCGGACAAAAGCAATCTCCTTAATACGTATAACATCCACCATTATATACCCGTGATTAACAGCTACACCTTATAAAATTTCGGAAGTTGTATATATGTATATCCTTCAATTGACACCTTCTTTCTCATGCAAAATCTCGATACCATCTATGGTCGAGTTAAGTAAATTTTATTTTTATTTAGTAGAGACCTTTATTGGACCTTATGTTTGTAAAATGCTATGTATGATAAACCCACATCTTAAGCCATATTCCC
Source organism: Brachycentrus maculatus (assembly GCF_059751285.1). Taxonomy (NCBI): domain Eukaryota; kingdom Metazoa; phylum Arthropoda; class Insecta; order Trichoptera; family Brachycentridae; genus Brachycentrus; species Brachycentrus maculatus. The sequence continues at coordinate 214,758 of NW_028281085.1, forward strand.
CTAACCCGGATTTCTATTTGAGTTTTCATTTATGTTAATATATCACTTAAAAAAATATAACTCCTTTGTGGACAGAACACAGATTTGTAAAAAAACAGTTAAAAGTATAAACTAACCTTGAATAAACCATTTTACCAATCGATCAATCAAAAGTTTTTTTTTAATGCATAAAAAATTAACGCTACTATCTCCAATCAACATATTTCGTACTCTAAAATGTACTTGACTCGTACCTTAAAAATATGAATTGTCATGTACTTGGAGTATAGTTTAGTGATATGTACCTAAAAAACTACTAATTGTCATGTGCTCGTAGTATGTGAACTTGTACGTAAAAAAATATTGTCATATGCTCTTAGTAAAGTTTAAACACTTGTTTCTACCTATGTTATATGCCACACACCTCTCATTATCGCTCCACCTTTTCCATATCACTTATTTTCACATGAATCCAAACAAAAATATTGTGATGCATAAAAGCTTACGTCATAGTAAACCGCTCGAAGGGCCGAAACGCAACCAATCCAGATTGTGTCAACAGGGGCCCAGGCGCATAAAGGGATCAACCGTCTAGTTTACAACGTAAATTGAAATGTAAATGATACGGATATTTTGCGTAGTGCCGCTCGAAACTGTTCGCCATCACTACGTTTCATTACTAAAGCATTTACGGCGCCATTTTGCAGAATGGCTTCTTTTTTAATTGAATGAACAAAGGATGTCACGAACATTTCCCGCCATTTCACACTGGTGTGGGAGGGAGACGGGGAGTAAGCCTGCTCTTGTTTCATTATTACGTAATCGAACTGAGAGTGTTTTCTATTACCAGTAATTACTCGTTTTTCACATTAATTTCATGGGGGCAAAATTTGTAAGCGCTTACTTAGAATTTATGCTCCACGACATTGTCAATTACATCAATAGAGGAGTTATTGTAAGTGTGTAGTGGGTTTTATTATCCGTGCTTGTACACAAAAGAAGATAATTTTAGTATCAAATTTGAGTAATGGGCTTATATAATGGATGTAATCCAATTTTGATTTATCAATGCACATACTTTTGTATACTATAATAACCAATAAAATAATACCAATGTTTGATTGAATGACTCTGTAAATGATCTATTTCGAATGAATAAGATATAATGAAATAATAAAATAAAAATACATTCTAATTAAGTTGACATTTTATAAAACATACAAAAAATAAAACAACGACACTATGGTTTTTTCCACCTATATTTTATTCGAATTTTTTTTTACATCTCAACGTAGATTTATATGGCTTATAGTATTTATATGGCTTATGACCTGTCATAGATTGGTTAAGTGATCTCTTTACATTCACAGATACCCTTTTTGGATGTATGCAAGATCCGAACCCCGGATTATTTTCACATACTGGGATTCACCTGGAACAGCACCATGAGATCAATGATATATGTAGGAGTTCCAAAAAATTTAGTAACGTGCTTGTCTATCATGGGTAGAATGGTGAATGTTGCACATGTATAAAGTGATCACTTAACCAGGCTATAACAGGTCATAAGTGTTGTAAATGTCCATACTTCTATATTCTTCTTCATCTATGTTGAGATGTCAAAAGGTAAATAAGAGTATAGTACTATAATGACGTGTATTTTGCCTCTCTCCTTTAACAATTTCGAAGTGTCATAAATATTTTTAATATTGACAAAAATATTATAGATAGGTAATTTTTAATAATCATAAAACCAACAGTTTCAACGATTTACAGAATAAGGGAGTATTTTCATATTAACAGTCTTATCCGTCACTGTTCTCGTATTTTCTTATTTTTTTCCATTTTCCGGGTTCAAGAGGGCAATAAGCCAAAGAAGTCTGATGTATTTTAATATTATTTGCGTGCACAATACTTCCGTTACACTCCGACACGGATCTTCGCAATGCTCGTAATATTTCAACCGGCATACACGATATTATCCACTCCGTGTTCCGCGTACTAATATAAACGTGTCGTGTGGTAATTCGCATCCGCGCCGAACGTGCAAGCCCTCCCTTACCGCTTTCAGATGTGCGAACACTAATATACATAATTACCTACATATGCGCTAAACTGACGATTCTATATTCATGATACCTACGCGAAAAGCGTGTAATTCGTACCTAGGAACGTCGGAAATTGGTGATAATAATGATAATATGCAAACATATGCATATATTTTCAGATGGTCACCCCACAAAAGCAGTAGGTACACTAGTATACGAGTATGCCATTAATTGATTCGGCATCACTTTATGGTAATTAATATCTAACTATTTCTAATTTAAGTTTTACTTGGTAAATATCACTATCTCAATAACATTATTATGACACGTGTTTCAATGAATTTTGCGTCATTTTCAAATAGCGTTTGTGAAGCTAAAAGGGAAGTATTTATTTAAATATATAAAAATAAGGACTCGTTCTTTCAATTTACATAAAATGTACCAATAATGACTTCGATTCCTCCCTCCTAAAAGTGACGTTGAGGAAGCATTTTTAGGGCTCATTAATCCTGGTTAATCTTTTAAATTTTTGTTTCGTAATTTAGGTGGTATTCTATAAGCAATCAGTAACCAGTACCCAGCATCCTCCGTTTTCTCCTGGTATCCTAGTAGCGCCGCAACGCCTCGTCTGACGGATCGGTTGCAATTTGAAATATTTCGATGACGGTCCATGAATAAGCTCATGAATTATTCAATGCCAGCCTTTACAGGAGTTGGAGATTTTCGAAATGACGCTGGATGATTTGAATATCGAGGATTTTGATAAAATTCAGGGGTATCAAGAATACACCCCCCAGTGTATGGAGGTATTGTGGATATTATTCTGCAGGCGAGAACGTGCGTTCTAGCTCCATCTTGTTCTTTTTCAGAGAGATTTTTAATTCAGAATTTCACCTTTCAGAATCTTTTCATAATATAAAATATGTCACCCGAATTTCAAGATGATATTGCGACGGCTCAATTCCGAAATATGAGCTTTTTAACAAAAAAATATTGCCTTATTTCGAGAACACAATCAAGATTTTGATGTACTAGACGCAGATATTTGAAAGGTTGCAATAAGTTACGTTGACTTAATAGGTTTCTATTTTTATATTTAGAAAGAAATCGAATCGCTAGACTGATACATATTCTTCAAATGTTTAATTTGTTGAAAAATAAAATGAGTATTGCCAAAACAAGATTTTCAAATAGCAGAATGGGTAGAAAAAAAAATTTTTTATAAAAATCCTCTTAAAAGATTTGTACCTCATAATCGTAACATAAAAAAAATTCATATGATTCTAAAGCCGGATAATCTCTTAACGAGGTACTTTAACTATGTATGAACATAATACTGATGTTGATTGAAATTTCCTTTGAAAATCATGTAATAAGATATTGGGTTTTGAAGATATAAATATCTTACGACTTTTCAAAATAAGTCTGGGATATAAATCAAGATATATTTCAAAACTTCCTTAATAAAATTCGTAGGGGTAGTTTGTGCCGCTGTTTGGATTGCATAATTTAATCAGGATGTTCGTCCTATTTCCCATTTTCCACTCCCAGCATTCCTGTACTCTGAATCAGTACAAACGATATCCTTTGAATCCCAAAGGTTCGCCGTCTGTCACGCATTCCAATTTGAATTCATCGATCTTCAGTCAACTATCAAAATACATCCCTCAGGAGTGGAATGAAACACGTCGACAAATTTCGTTGTTTATTCGAAAATAGTATTTCTATGTCCATTTTATGTGTGCGTTATCCTCCTGTGCTTTCGCGAATATCGCTGCTATTTTTCCTCGTTAAGGGAATTTCATTGTATTTTCACCTCATCTCACTCACAACACCTGAATAAAAATATTTGATTTCAAAACCATTAAAATATCATTCTTTTGAATTCCTATTTTTTCATTTTGCATGACATTTCATGACATTTTTTCCGACTATAATCAAATATTAAAGCATATGAGTAAATGCTTTTTTATGGTAACTCGTATGTTGATAATATTAAAACACGTATGGTCTGTTTTCTCTTCAAAGTGTCATCTCAATTTAATAAAATTCTACAGAAACTTCTCAGAATATCACATTAAATTTTTGTATTAACATGTATAAAAATCTGACAACCGATTTTATAGATTATGATACTATTACAAGTTTATAGGTATCTTCACTTGAGATTAATTGTCTATCATTTTTATGTGTGAAAGAAGATGTCTAAGTTATCCACGGCTAGCCACAGGTACCTATATATAAAAACACGCGTATATCTATACAATGTTGTACATGTGTGGGCTGCCAATTTTTTAACAGGGGTGTCTCGAGTGGAGGGGGAAGGAGATGGGAGGTGGAGGGGCTAAGTGTATAATTTTGTTTTAACTATACAAAATACATAATAATAAAAATGATTAAAAATACAGTCGAACTCGGTTATTACGAGCATGGTTATAGCGAGATCTCGTATATAACGAAGAAACATTTGTTGATATTTTGATTTCGGGTTTTCTCCATACATTTATTCACGGTTATAACGAGCAACTTCTCGGCTAAAGCGAGCGAAAAGAGATCGTCTTTTTTCATATACACATCAAACGACAAAATATAGATGACTATTTTTTATGGTAGAATATTTCTTAATTCGACAAATCAAATATTTATTTATTTAAACATATTTCTTGAGATTATCAAATATTTAATTATTTAAAATATATTTAATAGAATTCTTGAGAAAATTCAAAAGGCAATTTTTTTTTTCATAATACATTCAAACCAACCACTGAAATTGCATCTATGTACTGATTTTATCGGAGAATATTGATTTCTCTTAATTAACCAGGGGGCTTGCCGGCCCAATTCAAATTTAACAAGGGGCTCGCACAAGCCCCTCCGAACCCCCTGCAGCCCACCGCTGATGTTGCATTAAATTTTGAAAGCAATCAATGAATTACTTTAGACTATAGACGAATGATTTGTAACATGTTCATTAATAAAGATATATTAGTTCAATATTACAGTTAAATATGCTAATTGCTTTGTAAATATTTGAGATATTTGACTTGTTATGGAAATGTGTTACCCTATATTCAAAATATTTGTAAAAAGAGCAAGTAAAGAAAATTCATACTTTATCATGAATCTTACAGCCGAAAGAGTTTTAGTAGCGTTCTCTTATTACACATAACATATCGCTCACTCCTTTCAACAACGTCATATCAAAAAACATATATAAATAAAATGCATACTATACTTATACTTCTCTTATGCATAGTTGTGAAGAACTGTAATTGGTACTCATGATTTTATTTTTTGTATTCTTATTTATCATATATTGTAACTGTTGTTCTTCCTTCCAATAAAATAAAATAAAAAAATAAAAAATAAAATAAAATAAAACATGATTTTTCAGGAGATCGTTTTTAAAATTTTAAAATATATTACAATGTATTTAAAATCAATATCACGCCATTTATTGAACTTCTTACTGTATAACAGATCTTTTTAGGTAAAACCTGAATGTTTTTTCTCCATTAGAAGAATATTTAGTACCTATATTTAAAAAAAAATAAACAATACCTTGTCTTCAAAATGCAAACACAACACTTTCTGCCCTGTAGCGGGTAAATATTAAATTAAAAATATGCCGCTTTTGTTGGGATATAGTACATTTTCTGGGCATTCCGAAAACATGCACAACTGAAAATTTACGACTTTTGATATACGACGTTGTTGAAAGGAGTGAGCGGTATATAAAACTATATAAAATAATTGCATACATGCACTATTGAACCTGAACATATGCTTTTTTTAAATGTAGTCAAACTCCTAATTGGAGTGCTAGAACCGACTTAAAACTTACCGGAAAACATCTGTGAGTCAGAAATACGAAACTTAACTTAAACATTGTTCTTTGATCCATTTTCACCTTATTCTACCTATATGTGTCCTATAGAATGGAGGTATTTTCCTAGCAGTCCGTCAACCCGCATCACCGTCAGTGTCTTCCAAACAAACTGTCAAACTCTTATAGTCTTAACAATTTTATATATCTCCCCTCATATTTATTTGAGACATCTGGAGAAATCGGCCTTTTTCTCAAAAATAGCTAAAACTAAACAAAAATATTTTTTAGATTCTGCGAACTCGTTTTTCTTCATTTTGTATTTTTCATTTTTTCATTAATTGATTCGGCAGTCACTTTGTGGTAAAATCTATCCATTTTTTAATAATAATAATCTATCCATATTTTACAACGCAATTTCATTTAAATGAAAACAAATATCCACTACATTGTAAGTGTGTCCAAATACTGTTTACATATCGCCCACTCCTTTCAAGAACGTCATAAATCAAAAAACTTGGTTTTTCCGGAGAACGTTTTCAATGTTTTAAAATATAATACAATGTATTAAAAATAAATATCAAGCCACTTATTGAACTTTTTACTGCGCAATAGATCTTTTTATGTAAAACCTGAAGGTTTTTCTCCATTTCAAAGTATTTAGTATATTTTTTAAATAATTCAACAATACCTTTTCTTCAAAATGCAAAAACATCACTTTTTGCCCTGTAGCGGTTAAATATTATGTTAAAAATATGCCTCATTTGCTGGCATTCCGAAAACATGCACAACTGAAAATGGACGATTTTTTATTTATAACGTTCTTGAAAAGAGTGAGCGATATGACAGAACGAATCCACCCTTATTAGGTATATGTAAGTGATTATTCGCACTCGTAAGTCTAAGAAGGTTTTTCAAGTTCTCACAACAAGCACTCGTTAATGAAGAAAACGAGATGATGTACGTTTTGCAAAAAAGTTTTGTTTGCGAATGTCGAAACGAAGTGGGAAAATGACGTAGTGCCCCAAAGTTGGTCGTTAGTCAAACGTTCAGGCTTTTATGTGAATATTGAATGAAACCTTCGATCCACAAAGGCTCACTTCAACAATGCCATTTTATTTCAATCATTATTATCCGAAACGCTAATCGGGCATTCAATATTTATTTTCAAAGCATTACTTTCCACCATTCAAAATTTATCCAGCACAGTCGCATGATATAATATAACAAGTGACTGATAAAATACCATTTCTAGTATGGATTTGAAAGATTATCATCCTTCAAAGCTTTTTTATTCTAAGACCCTGCTTTTATGACGAGATAAATATAAAAATTAATAGCTTATTATCAAACGATAACTCGTTATTTTGAATTTAATTTTACTTTGTAAATATCATTATTCCTTAAAATCTATTCCGACACGGGTGGTGGATTGAATGGTGAATGTTACACGTGTGTTAAAGTGATCATTCAAACTAGTCTATGACAGCTCTGTAAATACCAAGACTTTCTTCTTCTTTCTTCCTTCTTCCAAGACTTACTTCTTCTTTTTTAACTGTGATAACAATATTTAAAAAAAATATAAAACCCGTAGGTAGACAAACCCCCGATTTGTGAAAAAGCAAAATTTGGGGACGCACTAAGAAACTTGTTAATTATTTAACAATATAATTTGATATTCTCCTTTTTCTATGTTGAGATATACATATATCTATATGTAAGTATTAATATATATAAAAATGTATATACATATATATATATATATATATATATATATATATATATATATATATATATATATATATATATATATATATATATATATATATATATATATATATATATATATATATATATATATATATATATATATATATATATATATATATATATATATATATATATATATATATATATATATATATATATATATATATATATATATATATATATATATATATATATATATATATATATATATATATATATATATAAATATAGATAAATCACTAGGAACGAACGTATTTTCAGATACTTCCTATCAATAAGAGACAAGCACAAGCGATGTGATAAAAGTTGGTGTTCGCGCTCATAGCGCAACGCGGTGTATCCCGTTACGGTCGAGCGGTGAGGGACCCATTACTCAGCGGCGGTAATTGTCACTTGATCCGCTTCCATATCGAATTGCGGACCGCGCGATTCGGGCACGGACTGCGCGCCGGGGTAAAGCTCGCACCGTGATTTCACACCGAAAGCTCGCAAGTAATGTATCGAAGCTCACTTTATTCGTTGCAGCAAATCAGAATTTCGGTTTAAGGGGGATTTTTGAGTTAGTTTATATCGTAAACCACCCACAAATATAAGTACTGCAATGGAAGCAAGGTTTGAAAAATTCATCTTAAAAGAACTGTTCGGTAAATGGAAAATATGAAAATGTTTAACTATGAGCAGTTGTTGCATTGCCAATATAAATTAATGTGAAAAAAAATTATCCTCTATAAAACACGTAACATAATTTTTCCAAAATATCGACCAAACAGGCTTTTTTACTATTTTTTAAATTAAACACTTGAATATACCACATTAAAGAGTTTCATTTATATATACGACTAGGTTTGAGCACTTACATGTTTTCTTAATGAATTTTTTACTAACAACATTTTGAGTGTGTCCAAATACTTGTTCACAAAATCTGGATTATCTCCAATTACAGGAGTTATTTTCATATTATTTTTTGACATCTCATCAAAGATGAAGAAGAAAATGGAAGTCTGGGCATTTACGAATAAAAAAATAATATGAAAATAACTCCTGTAATTGGAGATAATCCAGATTTTGTGAACAAGTATTTGGACACACTCAAAATGTTGTAAATAAATTGTCTGGTCAAATTATAAGCTTAATAATAAAAATGAAAATGGTATTTTCTGGCGTTTCTCATGTGTGTGATTATAATTCGGGATTCGGATCTCACATACTAATATAAGAGTTTCTGCTTAATGAAAAGCTTCTTTACATCTCACCAATAGATGTCACTAGTGAAGTTTTAGTGATTCATGAACAAGGTTTCTAAATTGGTTCATATATATAGAACTTCCAAGAATTTGAGTAGTGTGGTTGTCAATAATGGGTAGAATTGGTGAATGTTACACGTGTGTAAAGTGATCACTCAAACCAGCCTATGACGGTCGTAAGCCCCGTAAATGCCCAGACTTCCATATTCTTCTTCATCTTTGATGAGATGTCAAAAAATAATTTTTTACTAATTATTTTCGACTGAAAAATATTTTTATTCTCGTTTTTAAAAATGAACTTTACCAAATGAATGTTTTTTTCAGTATTCATCTTGTTGTTCATAACTATAAACATCACAACTGAGATACAAAAGGAATCTAGCAATAATCTTTCAAAAATTAATGCAATATGGATGTTCATTAATGATCTACGTTACACAAGCGTATAAAGTGATCGCTTAAGCCAAACACTAGGTCGTAAGTCCTAGAATGCTCAGACTACTTTCGTATAAAAACGATAGATTCTTCGTCTCAATTTGAATTATAAGTTTAGCAAGACGTTCTCAAATTGGATGAAAGGATATTTAAAAATAATAATAAAAAACCACGTGTATATTTAAAAACTAATATAAATACCATTGAAAAAAAATCTCACCATATATACCAGCAGAAAAGGATGAGTTAAGGGTTAAATATAATTAAGTAATAATTTTTAATCACTACACTTAATCAACGACCTGTGACAAAAATGTCCTTTGAAAATTGTTGTACCATGATTAATGTGTCCTGTCGTATATCAACCTTAATTGTCTCAATCGGTTCCGAACACGGAACATTACCTTGTAAGAAATGTGTATTATTTATGGGCCATGCACAGCACGTGCTGCGATCTTCCTTAGTAAGATCATGTTCCACTAAACCGATCTATCATATCGGTACAAGACAAGCGGAGATGTTACATGGCCTGCAAAATCTCCCTACACAGACCGGAAAATACAATGTATTATAAAGTCATTTCATCAACCACTACAATAATTATTCCTTTTACTTTAAGTTTAACTTGGTAAATACCACATTTTCCTAAAATATTTTGACATCTCGCTTACTCCTTTCAAGAACGTCATAAATCAAAAAACTTGATTTTTCAGGAGAACGTTTTTAATGTTTCAAAATATAACACAATGTATTAAAAAAAATTATCAAGCCACCTATTGAACTTTTCACTCTGCAACATATCTTTTTAGGTAAAACCTGAAAGTTTTTTCTCAATTTGTAAAATGTTTAATATATTTACAAAAATAATTAAACAATACATTTTCTTCAAAATGCAAAAACAACACTTTCCGCCCTGTAGCGGGTAAATATTAAGTTAAAAATATGCCTCTTTTGCTGGGATATAGTACATTTTTTGGGCATTCCGAAAACATCCACAACTGAAAATTTACGATTTTTGATTTATGTCGTTCTTGAAAGGAGTGAGCGATGTGTTTCGATGCATTTCGCATCATTTTTAAACACCGTTTGTGAAACTCAGTCCAAATTTTCTTCAAACTAAAGTTTCACACGCGGTGTTTGAAAATGATGCGGAATGCATCGAAATATGTGTCACAATAGATTTTATGAAAAGTTGTTGTTTTTACCAAGTTAAACTCAAATTAAAAATGGATAGATATTATTACAATATGACTGCCGAATCAATTAATGGAAAAATTATAGCATATAGGTACTTATGTAAACTATAAAATACGTATTCTTATTATTATGATAAATTATGCATATTTTTTTATTTATAACTAGCTGTACCCGGCCAGGTATTGTTATGTGTGGTACTTGCTCAATCTTGTTAATAATTGAAAGTACACATTTCTAATATGTTTGATTTCATTACATAATAATTACGTTTGATTCACAATGCTTCTGAATCAAACAAAATATTAAAAATCTATGCAATAACATTGCATGCAGAAACGTTTAAAATGCTCAGTGACAGCAGCTGTTAAGAAGCATTCTGTCTGCCATGAGTATTTTTTTGTTTGTTTAGTTTTTGTTTTCTTATTGTTGTGTTCAACAGAGGGATAAAAAAGGCTGTAAATCATAAAATATTCATCTGTCACAGGTGCAACGTTATGTTAAAATTTCAATGCAATTGGTATATAACTTTAGGAGATTACAGATTTTGAACAAACGAACATTTACATTTTTATTTATGAAAATTTAATATTACATTTTTTTCTGATTGAATTGCTTAAATGGTTTAAAAAAATATTTATAAAATTAAACAACTTTTTTTTAACCACGTTTTTATTATTAGTACACTTTAACCGACCGGTTTCGACAAGAACCTTGTCATCATTAAGGTATATTTAATTCTAAAATATTTAAAACATTATAATACTCATAATTTATCGCATTCTTTTACCAACAACTAATGTTTAATGTTTACTGTTTAGTTAATGTTTTTAATATTTTAGAATTTAATAAATCTTGATGATGATAAGGTTCTTGTCGAAACCAGTAGTTTAAAGTGTATTAATGATAAAAAAAGTGGTTGAAACAAAATTCTTGAATTTTATAAAGTTTATAAAATGTGCCACAAAGTATCTGCGAAAAACATTCAAGAAAGAAAAACATATTTATTCAAAAACGAATTGAAGCATTCAAGAATAATTAAAGAGTTAATATTTTGGAAATCTCGACTAGGGTATATAAGTATGTATATTCTTATTACATTACATTTCTCTCATAATTATGATGGAAGACTTATTAACGGGTCATTTTTCGGTATTATTTTTTTGTATTCAAAGAAAAATCTTATCCTCGTTTTAATCACATTATTCGAAAACGGCAAATTTTACTTTATTTAATAATAAGAGCCTTTATCTATTATAACTGAATCCGTTATTTTATTACATTATGGACAGTTTACACGAACAGATGAGATTTATGTTTCACGAGCGTGTATCCTTCCCAGTGTATACATACTCGTATACAGTTTGATGATTTGGACCCCCACAGTCAACACAAGACTGTCTGGTACTAATAAATCATTAATTTTGAAAAAAACACACCAAGAGAATCCTTATATAAATGTGAGATAAATTTTCCGAACAAATATATATGGAGAATCAAAACTCTTTTTTGAGAAACATAGCGACTTCATATTCTATTTTATACATTTGAAGCATTGTTTACTTAGTGGTATGGTAATATATAATAACACTCTCCTTATCATTCATCGTTCACTTTGTTCACCTTAAAGTGGTATTACACAAAGTGAACGATGAATGATAAGGAGAATGTTACTTTATATTGACTTAAGTTACTGCATATGTGTGTAACTTCATGTAATTAGTAAACTTATTAGATTGTACTGTGTATAAAAACTGTCATTTACCTGTGTAAATATATTTTTGTTGTTGTTTTAATTCAGTGATAGGAATTGAGCATGTAAGCTAAGGAAATCATTATTTAAGCTTATTTTTCTGATATTTAATATATTTCAAACGTATAATCCGTTTTAAAGCGTTCTTGGTCCTTTAAAATGAAAAATTCAATATTTAAACAATTAATGTAAAAAACTAGTCTTTCCAAAATGTTCAGCTTGTCAAATACTTGTTCACAAATCTGGATTATCTCCAATTAGGAGCTATTTTTTGGGTGTATCGAGTTTCATCAAAATATTAAAAATTTTAAGAATTTGAAAAGGGTGGCTGTCAACTATGGGTAATATTGGTGAATGTTACACCTGTGTAAAGTGATCTTTTAAACCAGCCTATAACTGTCGCAAGCCCAGTAAATGCCCAGACTTCCATTTTTGTTAAGATGTCAAAAAAATAGTTTAAAACTTATTCGTATTCTACCAGAGGATCAAAGCACCTATATTTCTCCTTACCTGACCACTTTTAAGTATTTGAAATACTTGATCATGCCAAGTTCCCCTCAGTTTATCTCTGCTCCTGTTTCCAACCGCACTCGCCTCATAAATTTGTTTTACTCTTCTGTCTTCATTCATTCGTTCCACATACCCAAACCATCTCAAAACACTTATTTTAATTTTAACGGTAACGCTTGTCTCAGCTTGCATAATTTCCCTTTATCACCATTCGAACATCTATCATACATCATTTTCTTGATTGTTTTCTGCAGATACTTTGTGGCACATTTTATTATATCTTTAAAAAATTAATTAACTTTGTTTTCACCACTTTTTTTATTAATACAATTTAACCTACCAGTTTCGACAATACCTTGTCATCATCAGGGTTTATTTTAATAAAAAAACATTAAAAACATTTAAATACTCTCACCAAAAGCTTCCACACACTCCATAAAAATTTGGATTTTTATTTAGTGTGTGGAAGTTTTTGGTATTTTAATGTTTTTTATTTAAAATAAACCCTGATGTGGTCCACAAGGTATTGTTGAAACCGGTAGGTTAAACTGTGTCAATAAGAAAATGATGAAAACAAAACAAAGTTTATTAATTTTATAAAGATATATATCGTTTTGTTTGGAAGATCGTATTTCAAATTAAAGTAAAATAATTTAAAGAAAATAAAAGTCATTGACATTCTCGGGTCAGTTAACTTTTAATTTATTATGCAACGTCTTCGCAAAGATTCCTGATAATAGTGCAGCACTAAAAAGGAGGGTGGCTTTGTCTTCTGTGCAATAAGTTGGGTCGCTTCTGGCAGGTAAACAAGGCCACCCTTCCCCTCCCTCCACCCCCGCCCTGCCTCCGCCCCAACTGTAAATTACACCCTCCCGGCCGACCCCCGGCTGCAAAGTCAAACTAAAGGCTCTCTCCCGAGTAGGGGTGCCAGATTTCACTTTGGATAGAGCGAAACTTAGTTCTGAATCACAATTAGGCCCCACAGTTTGTTTCCCCGTGTTGCAAAATAGTTTCTGCAAAATTCCACTCATTTGACGCCATTTTACAAGGCATGTCACCGAAGCCAAAAATGTATTATTTTTATATCATATCAGGTCAATCTGATCGACTATCACTTGAGAGATTAAAAATAACATTATAAAATAAAACAACTTTGTTTTGACCACTTTTCATTGGTACACTTTATCCAAGAACCTTGTCATCATCAGGGTTAATGTACTAAATTCTTAAACATTGTTAAGGTTCTTGTCGAAACCGGTTGGATAAGTGTACCAATTAAAAGTGTTCAATTAAAAGTTAATAAAACAAAGTTATTTTATTTAATGAAGTTTATAAAATGTGCCACAAAGTATCTGCAAAAAACACTCAAGATGTAATAATAAAGTTTGCAAAGACAGTTCAAGATATTATAATTACGTGTGGCGTTCTATTCCCTCAGCCTGCGGGAGGAGGCGTCATAGTTAGTTAGTTAAACTAGTGAATTAAAATTCATCGGCGAAATGTTCGTCATTTATTAATCAAATTTCAGGTATTAAAAAAACGTAGTTAGTTCGTAAGAAATTCTCACAGATGGCAGTAAGTAGCATATAAGATAAAAATAGTAAAGGACATTGGCATCATAAACCAAGCACGAACACAAAATGCCGAAGCCTCTTCTAGTGGAACGGAAAGCCTGTTGATAACAGTAAAGACTCCGGCTTCTCCTGAGGAGTTTTACATGCTTTGTTCCAGCAATGAGTATGGTAAATGCTGAGAAGTGTCTGACTGGCCCACACTAGATTATACCTTCTGTTCCCAACACAGATTAAAATAAAACATGTTTTAAACTAAAAGAAACAAAAATCTACTTATTTTGTGACATCTCATCAAAGATGAAGAAGAATATGGAAGTATAGGCATTTACTGGGCTGACGACCGTCATAGGCTGGTTTAAGGGATCACACTCAAAATGTTGTAAAAATCTTCTTATTGATCTATAAACCTTGTTATAATTTATAATATAGCAAGGTAAATATATAGTATAGCAAGGTAAGTAATTTGTCCGCCTCCGTGGTGTAATGGTCAGCGTATTGAGCTACCGTGCTGGAGGTCCAGAGCTCAATTCCCAGGGGGGGTGAAAATAAATATTAATGATTTTCAACTGTAATATTCATTTAATATTACCCTGGACTGGTTCCTGGAGCGCAAGGGTGATCACCTTGCCTTCATGTAAGTAATGATCAACATAACACTGCATCAATTGGATGCAGTGTCCTATGCACCATTGGGTGCAGATAAGGGTTATAAGAATAATAAGTAAATAACAAAGCAACTCTCATTTTTTTAAAATTTAATCAAATATCAGGAAAACCAACAAAACAGGATTCAGAATTAATATTACTGCAACGTTGAAGTGTTTTCTTGGAATTTTACCGCGCCATAATTGACTGAAACCATTATTTAAAACATGATTGCGAGTTTCTTAGCTTTGTGAAGACGTTAACTATAAACTTTTTCATTCAGACATCATTAAAATTTCAAATGCTATGAAGCTCTACTCCACGATGAGCACAAATAGTAGGTACATATTCAATTCCTTGCAAATGCAGCGCTGTAATGTAAACCTTAAACGACGGATTCCATTTAACGTTGCATGGATGTATTTTAATGCATAAAATATAGCATAAACCGAAGGAACATACTTTATAAATAAAATATATAATTAAGTTTTTTTCTTTTAGACGTACCAATCATGTAGAGCATGTTTGATAACTTTTTCACCTCTTTTATTTATTTATTTTTTTTAGTTTTTATTTTGTTTTCTGTTTGTCAAGTATTTGTAGTTTATATCGACACTTTTATTCTAAATTTAATATCTATTTTATTCTTACCATTGCCCTTTACTACAGTGACCTTAAATATATTGTAAACCCACATAGGCCTTGCCTTTGTGGGATATATTTTCTTTTTTTTATTTATATTTTTTTTGTATTCGTATTTATATGTACTATGTTGTAATATGAAAAAAAAATTAAAATAAAGAAAAAAGTTTTACTTGGTGATTTACAATATTTCTTAAAATCTATTGTAACACGTATTTCGATGCATCCCGCATCATGTAACACCAATTAAAATTTCTATAATATCCTATGTTTTTAACATTTTTTCTTCATTTGTTTCAGGTAAGCAAAACATTTTTCCTGTATGTTAAAACTTCAACAATGTAAGTGAAATTAAACGTATTTAAAATAAGATGACCAAACGGATAATTTTTTGTTATAAGACTTCAAGGATAAAGTGGGGGAAGAAGCTGTTTCTCATTTTTCTTTTCTGTGGAAACAAAGACAATAGGGCGGAGGCTTTAGTCATTATCATATTGTTAATTATGTGTTCATTTTTATTTATACATTTATGAATTTCTATTGCTTCCAAACTTTACAGTTGTTGACTTTTCGTATTGATTGGTTTTTTTAGGATTTCTACGGTATTGTTGTTATATTTGACTTCTAATCGAAACTATTTTTAATTATGCATATCTTAGGAAGATTGGTGAATATTATACGTGTATAAAGTGGTCACTTAAACCAATCTTTAACATTTCGTTAGCCCTGTAAAAGCAAGACGTACATATTCATCTTTGTCTGTGTGGAGATAACAATAATTAATCTAATAATATGTAAATATTTATAAACTTATAAAAAAAACCTTCAAGAATTTTGCTCATTACTCGTGAAAGGGTTAATTGTTATTTTTGCTACGAATATAATGATGATTCAAGTACATTTCGAGGTTAATCACATACCTAAGTGGCTGCAAATTAAAATTTGATCACAAATTGAACCCTAATAAGTGTATATCTCTCTCTAATAGTAATAATATGGTATGTTAGTGTATGTATAAATTACAGAATGAACATATAATATGTACGTACAAGGTTCTCGTCTTGGAGCCTCGTGCATAATTGAATAACACCTCGGGGTTTTAGTAAACGCACTGAAACATCATAGTTAAGTTATCTCGGCGGTTTGAAAGTGCTCTTATTTAATATTAACATCAGCCAAACACTACATTATGTAACCAGCGACCGTTCTAGCCGCAATTTAAGAATGAGTTCTTGATTAAATTTTCTATTAAAATTATGCACGATAAAATCCTTTTTACTTATTTGTTTTTTTACAAAAATGTTAATAAAATTAGTATATAACCACTCACCGAGATTTTTACGTCTACCGGTTTCGAGACGTACCCGTCTCTTCGTCAGGACAATCACTAACACAGCATGCAAACAATACTACCCTTCACCACCATAGCACCATTTACACACTCAAAACTACACAAAATGTCTAACACATGTGATTTTTGGTCGACCCGAAGACCAACATGCACTATAGTTTTCAATACAGACATGCGTTACGAGCCGAGGTTAAACGTACATTAAAATTAGACTAGGAATCGAATCTACTTATATACTTGTAGGATGAAAGGAGTGGGGGGGGTTTGAATTGGAAATTGACGAATCGTGTTTAACCGATGTCGAATCAAACAATGGACTATATGTAAAATTTATTTGGTTGTTAATTAGATCTTTTTTATCCTTTTTCACTGTAGATTCCGTTTACTTGAACCAAATTGACCAAAAAATGCTCAAATAGAGTAGCTGCCCTAATGAAACAATCAATATTATAAGATAAAATATTTATTTATATATTCGCAACCGATAACGAAAATTAAATAAAAAATAATATGCTCACAAGAAAACAAAATTAGTTCAAAATCAGGTACAAAGTTTTTTTTGTCTTTGTTAGTCACACTCTTAGTTGTTTAGTCATTTTAATATATTTTTCATCTATATTATTTTTTGACATCTCATCAAAGATGAAGAAGAATATGGAAGTCTGGGCATTTACGGGGCTGACGACCGTCATCGGCTGGTTTAAGTGATCACTTTACACACGTGTAACATTCACCAATTCTACCCATTATTGACAACCACACTACTCAAATTCTTGGAAGTTCTATATATATGAACCAATTTAGAAACCTTGTTCATGAATCACTAGAACTTCACTAGAGACATCTATTGGTGAGATATAAAGAAGCTTTTTATTTTTCATCTATTAACATAAGTAAAACATAAGTTTTCATTCATTAATACAAACAATTTAATCTTCAATAATTAATTATGCAAAATTCAGTGATAAATTGCTTGTAAATATATAAATATATTTTGAAAACCAGGCGATTGCCATAGGTCTTCCTAGAAAGACATCCAGAGGAAGACCAAAAAATTCATGGATACTACACAAAAATAACGTGATTCAAAGGCACGGTCTAGGTGTCGTTATATACGATACAAGGACCTACAACCTGAAGATGAGGAGAGCTAACCACAACAGTCTTTAAAGACGATTAATTGGGATACAAATATTTATAAAAGAAGAAGAAGATATAAATATATTTTGTCGTATTAGATTCCATAAATAATTATAATACATTAAAATTTTAAAATAAACATAGTATAACATGTCCCTCAGCACAGAAAAAACCAGTAAGGATACGTAAATATAATTTGTTATTTGAAAGCATGTTATGATGAAATAATTTTTTTTTTAATTTTTATCATTAACGATAGAAAATTACAATAACTTAAAATTTTAAAAAAATTTTTCCTCTTTTTAACTCGTAAATTAGTGTAAGTTCTTCGGTTTTGTATCCCCCCTAAAAGAAAATAAAAATAACATGTGTTTGATATGTAACGAAGTCTCCTAAACTTCCGATCGACGCAGCCCACAGTGAAAGCTCTAGGACACACACACCAATTAGTGCGGGTTCCAAGCTTTCAGCTTAAATGTACGATACGCCCTAATCTGATTTATGCTTGATGAGGTGCCCTTACAATTATTCATACAACCTCTCTCTGGACCAACAATGGCACATTAAGTATCCACACGCCGAGGGAGGGAGGCTAGTTGCCTTTTGATTTAGAACTTGGCTCCTAGAAAGTTGAATTATTTATGTTCAGTGTAGTTAACTCCATTGATATACATACATTGTATGCCGGTAGATAAAGAGGGAACTTTAGAACTATCCACTGGCTGGAGCTAAGTGTTCTGTCATTAAGACCACCATTATAAGAACTTTTGTTGACATTTCATTCAGTAAAAGACGATAATATATTTACATGATAGGATTTATTAAATTGTAAATAAAAACACACTTTTTTACAATTGAATCATGTCTGACCACAAAGTGAATGCCGAAACAATAAATAAAATAAGATTTATTATTGATATCTTAACAAAGATGAAGAAGAATATGGAATTCTATTGCCTGCGATCTATTTGGTTTAAGTGATAATTTCAGCAGTATAGTTCGTCGGTTTGTGGTCCCGTGGTTAGTGTCAGAGTTTCTCGGTTCAAATCCACTCTACCACAATTTGATACCTATTTCTAATAATGAGCCGCTTAGGCTGACAGAAATATAATGAAATTGAAACATTTGTGTAAATAATATAAAACGCAAATATTTTACTTGAAAAAAAATTGTTGTCAATCGTAGAATATTTAATGTAACACGTTTATATAGTGTTCAATTATATTCTTCTTTATCTCCGTTGGATAATATATATTATATTTATATGTATATATATATATATATATATATATATATATATATATATATATATATATATATATATATATATATATATATATATATATATATATACATATATATATATATACATATATTTATATACATGTGTATTTATAAATTAAATGTTGAAAACTTAGTTTGCAAATAGTGATAGGTATGTTTCTATTCTCTTTGCCTACTGAAGCGACGTAAAGTTAGTTTCTGATAAGGAAGTCCATAAAAATACAGATGAACCATCATGTATCCAAATGAATAAAAAAACTCATTCATTATTTTCATTGGCCTGCCTGGTGAAAAGTATTAGTATATCATTGACAAATAACGGGTTAGTGTAAAAAAAATTGAGATTTTTACATGACTGAACAGATTTTTTGATTTGTAACATGTGTCTTATATTCAAAGTAGGCATTATTAATATTATGTTAACGCATTAATATTATCGAAACTCGATATCTTTTTAATGCTACAAACATTTGTTTATGTTTTTTATTGTGACTTATGAACTTACTGCCCACTTGAACCAGTATATTGTTTGCCACAACACATTATTATTAATGAAAACTACATATATACACGACGAGTGTTATTATTGGAAATTAAGGTATTAATTTATGATCCGTAAACCAAACTTTCAACCCACATATGTACATTTTTTCTCACGCCAATACAGTTAGTCATACACATGTATTATTTTTCTTGGCACATGATCATTTCTCAAAGAAATACAGTAGAAATTTATTGTGTTACATGTATTTTAAATATCAGAAAATACAATATTTTAAAAGCCTCCCTACGGATTTTCAAATTCAATGCCCATTTAACACGAAAATTTTTATATTATTATATATTTTATATCCTTAATTAAAACAAGATATAAATATTCAGTTAAAATCTCTCTTAAGGCACTACAGCTAAGTAACGTAGACATATATAGATATATATATATATATATATATATATACAGTATCTACTCAATGAATTAGGGCCACCCACTATTTTTTTGAATACTCTGAAATCTTTTGGATTATTATATTTATTTTACATAAATACTTTAAGTTTTCTATTGACATCTAATATCATGTATATTACCTTCAATAATATGTAAAATATACCTGGATTATTTAAGCCTTTACAAAATTTCAAACCCTTTTTCTGAGAAAGGTCCCTAATTAGCACAGGTAGACAGATAGTTGAAAGTTCAAAAAATAGTCCTATCTCATTTATTAGTGAAGTTTCTTGAGTTCTGGTTGTTGTTTTGTTCAGAGAGGTTATATAGTTATCGTGTCTTGTGAAAAAAACTTAATTTTTAATTTTAGTTCATAAAGTATAATTTTTTTTGTAAACACAAGTGTTTTTTTTGAAAAGGACAAAATGGGAAAAAGTAAAGACATTTCTGAGGAAAAAAAGCCTAGTGTTATAGTGCTACTGAAATTAGGAATACTATCTAATAGAGAAATTTCAAAAAAAGAAAACATTTCTCGTCAAACAGTGGACAGAATTTCAAAATCAATAAAAAATCAGTCACCCACCACCAGCAATCAGCGAAAGAACTGTCGTAGGATTAGAAAAACAACACCGAGGACTGATCGAAAAATCGTTCAAAGTGCCTTAGAAAACCGTAGTGCATCAGCAAAAACATTAAAAATAAAATTGGAAGAAGAGGGTATAAATATATCGGTATCAACACTGAGGCGACGTCTTTACGAAGTAAATCTGAAATGCAGGCGCCCTATAAAAGTACCAAAATTGACACCACGAATGAAAGCGGATCGATTAAAATGGGCCAGGCTACATCGAAATTACTCGGTAGATGATTGGAAAAAGGTATTTATTTAAATTGAATTTTCAACATATCATTTTAGTAAATAAACTTATATATTTGAATTAAACTTAAATTTTCATTATTTTTCAGGTCATCTTTAGTGATGAGTGCCGGTTAGAAGCCGTGACAGAGAGCCGTCGATTCGTCAGGAGAACACCAATGGAACGTTACAATGAGGCCTGTGTGGTAAAAGTTATCAAACACCCCCCTGCAACAATGATATGGTCATGTATTATTAACAATTTACCTGGGCCGTTGTTTTTCGTGGAATGAACAATGAACCAAAATTCCTATAAGCAGGTCCTCGAACGAATTTTATTGCCCTTCTACCATACACTCGACCCAACAGAAGGTCCATACACCTTCATGCAGGATGGGGCACCTTGCCACCGGGCTAAATCAATAATAAAATTTTTGTCTAACAAAAATCTGCCTTTGCTCCCCTGGCCTGGAAATTCTCCGGACCTTAATCCTATAGAAAACGTATGGAGCATGTTAAAAAATAAGGTATACTCATTTCCAAATCCGACAGTAGACTGTCTAAAAAAAAATATTCAAAAAATTCGGTCAGAAGACGAAGAAATAAAAAACATGATAAAACAGTGCATTTTAAGTATGCCAAAAAGAATTGAGGCAGTTATTTCTGCCAAAGGTGGAAATACTAAATACTAACTATATTTATATGAAAATATATGCATAATTTAAGCGTAATAAAGTGTTCATGTCTAAATAAAATTCAATGTTGTTTTATTCAAGGTTTTCTCTGAGTTATTCCTGTTTGAATTGAGAAATTGCGCGAAATTCTGCGTGGCCCTAATTCATTGAGTAGATACTGTATATATATATATATATATATATATATATATATATATATAGATATATATATATATATATATATATATATATATATATATATATATATATATATATATATATAATATATATATATATATATATATATATATATATATATATATATATATATATATATATATATATATATATATATATATATATATATATATATATTTATGTATATATATATATATATATATATATATATATATAATATATATATATATATATATATATATATATATATATATATATATAAATATATACATATATATAATGTAAATTCCATACTACATATAAGAAAGAAACGGAATTATATTTCTAATTTAAAAATTTAAATTTCACGGAAGGTTTAACCTCCAAACCACAAAATGGATCAAGTTATATGTATGTAAGTACAGATTACAAAAAGGTTTTCCTTTGTTTTATCAGAACGAAAATGACACCTTTCAAATACCATCCACTCGAGATTTTCAGGGCAAAGTGAATTACTCTCCCTTAAAAGCCAAAAAAGTCACCCTTTGAAATATTCTAAAATGTCATATCAGTAGGAGGGTAGAGGATAGCGGGTTTAAAAGGCTGTATAGCCACTTTAGAGGGGGTCCCTCACCTATGGTGAATTATGTGAGCCTCCGTTTCTAGAACCTCCCCGTTAAACTTGTGATATATTGTACCCTCTGTCTGAGGGTCCATGACGTCACCTTACTTTCCTGCAATACATCTCCACGTGCCGAATCAATAAAAGCTTCTTCATTACGCTTGCTTGTAAAGTAACAAAGTGGCTACGAGATAACAAAGTGGCCGTAGAATTAAAACAAATAAAAATGTTGTGTATTTAGGAAATTTAATTGTTAGAAAAATAGTAAAAATTATAAAATTAATGCTTACGAAAGCGTACATGAATGCTAAATATATAGAAAATTAATTTTAAAGAAGAATAAATAGACATATGAAGGTTACCCTTATTTTTATTAATCTGTATTTGATTTGCTAAGGCTTTAACGTATAAAAAAAGCATCAATACAAATTCAAACGGAGAATGTCGTATTATATTGACCGTTTAAATGTAATATTTACATATAAAAATAAAACACTTGTATACGACCATTTTCGAGTTTATTGGCGGAAACAAGTCTAGATTTCAGAACTGCAGATATTCTCGTTAACTAGTTGTGATTTCATTAATAACCCAAAAGTTGGATAATACATATATTTTATTTAATATTTTGACATCTCATCAAAGATAGAGAAGAATATGGAAGTCTGGGCATTTACGGGCTGACAACCGTCATAGGCTGGTTTAAGTTATCACTTTACACACGTGAAACATTCACCAATCCTACCCATTATTGACAACCACACTACTCAAATTCTTGGAGATTCTTTATATTTGAACCAATTTTGAAACATTGTTCTTGAATCACTAGAACTTCACTACACATACATCTTTTGGTGAGATGAAAATTACAAAATAACAATCAAAATAAAATAACATGAAAATGAATATGAAAAATACTCCTTTAATTGGAGATAATCCAGATTTGTGAACAATTATTTGGATACACTTAAAATGTTGTAAATATTTTATTTTATATATTTAAATCATCAAGTAATTTTAAGTTAATGCCAAACCAAGAAAGAATATAATTTGAATCTTATTGAAATTTGATTATGCAGATTAAGAATTAGATGAGTACTCGTATTACTTACCTTAGATTAAGAATTAAGAGTCTGATCTTAGACTTAAAACATAAACAAAGACCAACGTCTAAAAAGGTCGATACATAAGAAGGTTGAGAATGATGAAATGAGTTAAGAATTTATGACTAAGATAAGCATAATTGAAAATGATAAGAAAAGGTCTCTCAGATGGACTGGCATAATTTTGTGAAATAACATTTTCAGTGCCTTTGTAGATACAAAGAAGGCAATAAAAGATGCGCAATGTATAGGTGCGTAACGTACATTTTAAAATATGTTAATAAGCACACGTTATATGGCATTCTAAGCTTTTTTAATTTAAGCATTGGCGTAACAGCAGTAGTAATAACATTGCTCAGCAAAAACTGATCATTCTGTATTTATATTGATATTCCTACAAAGGTGAACTAGAATATGAAAGTCTGGGTATTTGCAAGGCTTACGACTTGTCAAAGGCTAGTTTAAGTGATAATGAAACAATCACCATTCTTTCTATGATTAACAACCATCTTATTAAAATTTCAGAAGTTGTATGTATATACATATATCCTTGAATTGATACCTTTTTTCATATGCATATTCTCGGTAGCATCTATAGTTGAAATGATTAAATATTTAATAAGCAGAGATCTTTTTGAAATGTATTAAAATTCTCTCCAAATTATTTTACAAACGAGGAGATGCTCTGAAAACACGAAAAAAAAAATTATCGAACTTATATTTGGACCATGTTTGGTCACAAATAAGGGTTTTGTCTACTTACGAGTCGTATTTTTTTTATTCAATTATTTATTATTTTACACGAACCCAAATATTCTTCTTTATCTCTATTTAGATATCAATAATGTTAAAAATATAAGTCGTAGGTAGACAAAAGTCAGATTTATGAATGAAGATTCGGACGCACTCAAAAATTTTAAAATCCGATCATTATTTCTCTTTGCGAGATGGCCCTTTATTGAAAGGTTATATATTGCACCTAATTTACAAATACGAAAATCGTGACTGGCTAAATGTAATAAATTCCACGGCTCATCTAAAAGTAAAATACAAGAACAATAGCTTCATCCCCTAGCCCCCAGCATCCCTTGTCAAATGTATTCGAGATGATTTATCATTGGCTGTTGGATGCATTGCGTATCCTCTACTATTCTATTAGCTGAAACTGCCAAACTATTGTACTTGCTAAAACCGTTCAGAATCTGCGGTATAAAATATTTGAGAAAGTTACGATCAGACTTTTAAAATTACTATGTACATTTGCTCGGTATATCACCGAAATATATATTAAAATATTTCGTAACTGTAAGATATATTCGTGAATTAGAATCTGAATTTAAGAATTGAACTTTTTACCAATTAAAAATTAAATCCAAAATATACATTACAAAAACCTTATAAATAAATATATGAATCCCTAAAATAAAATAATCATTAAAAAAAAATTAAAAAACAAAAATATATATGTATAAATACATATAAATATATATATATATATATATATATATATATATATATATATATATATATATATGTATATATATATATATATATATATATATATATATATATATATTATATATATTTTATATATATATATATATATATATATATATATATATATATATATATATATATATATATATATATATATATATATATATATATATATATATATTTATATATATTTTATATATATATATATATATATATATATATATATATATATATATATATATATATATATAAAAGAGATGAAATGGGCTATTATACTATTAATTAAATAAAACTATAAGCCTTGAGTGTAAGTCCCTCTCCAAGCACAAGAGCACAGCCTCTTTTTTGGAGAGGCACACCGAAACTAAAATTATAAGTTTGCCCTGTGTAATGTATAGAAATTGTTTGAAAAATGTATCTTTATTAAATAAAATAAAATAAAAATAACATCGCTATCTTTTAAGCATATCCGTTACCTTTGTGAAACGTATGGAGTCCACAAACTTGCTCCGTCAGCTCCCGTGCATCCACCCAAGTTAGGTCCGCGTGCCGAAGTTCAGACGAGAACTTCTGAAGGACCGTCAGCAGTGGACGTCCTGGGTTATGGAAATCTGATGCCTTGTAAAAATAGCCAGCTCGATTGAGTCTCTTGGAAGGTGTGCAAAGTACGTGACCTACCCAACTGATTCGCCTTTTCTTGACGACAGTTGTGACCATGAGCTGATGCGTCCTAAAAACATTGTGGCTTTAAAATTACATATATTTTGTTTTATAATGCTGCATATTTGATTTGAATTTTTAATTTCAGCCTATTTTCACATCTGACCATACTACCAGGAAACATACAGATATACAACACATATAATAAAAATAATTTTTCCGAATATAAAAAAACCTCGTATATCATAAACAAGGCAAACAAAAGCTGCAATTATGACATAAACAAAAATATAAAAATAAAATATAATTTACAACTTCGATAATTGGACGGCTTCGTTGTGAATATCAAATTCAACACGCAATTATTGTATGGACGAAAAAAGTAACTTTTAACTGTTTTGCATCATCAAAAAAGTGCAGTAAAATGCAATGGAATATTTGCCAATAAATACAAAAATAAATGAATGTCTGTTGTTTATTTTTTATAACATTCGTACATTCTACAAAAATTTATTTATCGTGTATTTTACGGTCGATAATTTTACGCTTGATATTCGTATCTCAATTTATACAATATGGATTCAAATAATACGAGCTCTGCATGATTGTTGATCCTAACATATATTAAGATACGAGTATGTGAAATCATGAAACAATGCAGCTATAATTTTTTTATTAAATTTACTGTCATAAACTTCGTGATACGTGCATTAATATATTTTACAGTTTTTTTTTAAATAACGATTTACCTCTCTAATGGAGCGTATTGCTCATGTTTAGGGAGAGAGTTCGTTTAATAAACTTTATTTTTAAATGGAATTAAAATAAATTTTATTTGGTAGGATAATTCAGAGACCTTAAATGTTGTATAACTACTACATACTACTACCATCACGCCGTTTCCGAGGTAGCGAGGATGGAATGCCACACTACCTGTCCTGAAATAAACTCAAAGCTTCCTTGACATCCATACATCAATGATGCCCTCCGATTACGTAGAGTTTTGACACCACCGTAGGTTTTAAGTTCTGATTGATCTGGTCGTGTCAAATCTTTTTCGGCCTTCATTCTGTTCTCCCGTTCACATTCGCCATATATGTGTTATATTATTAGTAATAATAAAAGAGTAAGTCTAAAAAAATTTAAAACAGTAACTAAATAACGTTATAAAAAATAAAGGATAAACTACAATAGTTAGTGATGAATTCAACGTTCCAAGGACACAACTCTAAAATTTAGACTTCACTAACGCTGTTTTGTTTGAAAATGACGCGGAATGTATCGGAAAACGTGTCAATAAATTTAAAGAAATAGTGGTATTTACCAAGTAAAACTTTAATTAAAAATGGATGTATATTTCCGCAAAGTTACTGCCGAATCAATTAATGAAACTTCTTTGATGCCTATACACAATATTTTACTTTACGAATTTACCATAACCTTTCTACATCTTCATTTCTTCATTTCTTCTGGTCAGGCACTAAATTCTGTTGTTCCCGTTAAATGTTACCACACTTGTCCGTAGAGTTGGCTGGCACTGAATGTACATGTGGTCGTTTGACATTTGTACGGACTTCATGCATTATGCAGGCTCGGCAATTAAGGGTAGAGGCAGCTGTAATGGTCGGCAAACATTTCGGACTATTCGCCCGTGAATTTATATAAATTACTTGTAATATACGTTTTTTCCCTCATATCTATCACTAGCCTGCGATAGGGAGCTTTATTTCTGTGTGCCAGCGACATTGTGCTCGGGGTTGATTGTTACTTCAAAAAAGAAAAATCTTCATCCTTCTATTTATTTATTTATGTATAT
>NW_028281085.1:585000-612500 GCF_059751285.1 Brachycentrus maculatus
GCAAAGTGTGGATCGTGATCTATCGATCAATCAGTAACTCCCTGGGTCAATTGGTATTCTTTCAATAGCAAGAGAGACTTTAAATCGCTCTCCGCATTATCTTTTGAATGGAAAAATACTAGATTTGCAATGTACCGTATTTTTTAAAATACAATAATTTTCTCAAATCTCGCATCAGATTTTTTAAAATTTTATCTGGTTTTATAGGATACACTATTAATTGATTAAAAATTATTTTCCATTTGTATTTAATTTTGTGGAATAACATGATCATTATATACAAAAATGAAACACTTGTTTAAGACATTTATACTAATGTTAACATGACTAGTTTCGAAGGCCAGAGATGTTCTCAATGGTAACTAGTTGTATCTTTTTTTACCTGTTGATAAAAACACCTGTAGTTCAACAACTAAATACTAAACATTAATAAACTAAAAAAAGGTTACGTCTCTACAATATTATGTACTTATTTTTCATTTTCAAATTTCATTACGCAAATCAAAAGCAACGATATTCACTCGAACAATTTTGCAAATATCACGTATGTTGCACATATTGCTCACTCCTTTCAACAACGTCATATATCAAAAAAACTTGATTTTTCAGGAAATCGTTTTTCAAGTATAAAAATATAATAAAATGTAATAAAAATAAATATCAAGCCACTTATTAAACTTTTTACTATGCAACAGATCTTTTTAGGTAAAACTTGAAGGTTTTTCCCATTTGAAAAATATTTCGTATATTTAAAAAAATAATTAAACAATACTTTTTCTTCAAAATGCAAAAACAACACTTTCTGCCCTGTAACAGGTAAATATTTATTTAAAAAATATGCTGCTCTTGCTGGGACATTTTTAGGGCATTCCGAAAAAAAGCACAACTAAAAATGGACGATTTTTGATATGTGACGTTGTTGAAAGGAGTGAGCGATATACCCGATTTTTTTATCATATGTTGGTAAACAAAAAAGTTGGATAACAATGAAATACGAACAACCACATGACTCATAATGTCGAACATTTAAATAATACTCAAGGCTTCCGTAAATCTCATTTCTGATTCAATCTCTTGAAAGACATTAGCACCATTTAATTTTGTTTTTTTATATTCAAGAAAATGTCAGTAGTTTTCCCAATCTGCGTTCACAATCTCCCCGACATGAGTACGTTTTAATTTTTTCGTTTAGCCAACAAGCCGTAAACGATTTTTTTTGTTGGTAAAAAGTGACTTAGTATTTAACTAGCAAACCTCGAAAGAGGTTCCCACTTACGAGCATTTTCCGGTTTTGAGCACATTCGCGACATACCATACATGTAGCGTTCAAGGACGTCATTGGTATTATAATGTTAGGTAATAGTTACGAGAATTAATTTAAGTTGTGCAACAATTTGAATGTGTATACTTGTTCAGAAATCTGTGAACGAGAATCTCCAATTAGTAATCAAGTATTTGGACACACTCAAAATGTTGTAAAAAAATTATCTGGTCAAATTATAAGTTTTAAATAATGGAATGGATATTTTCTAGCGTTTCTCACGTTCTCAAGTTTGTGATTATAATCCAGAATTCGGACCTCACATACAAATGAAAGAGTTTCTGCTCAATAAAAAGGTTCTTTCATCTCACCATAGATGTCTCTAGTGAAATTCAAGCACTATGTTTAGAACTTGGATAGTATATATATATATATATATATATATATATATATATATATATATATATATATATTATATATATATATATATATATATATATATATATAATATATATATATATATATATATATATATATATATATATATATATATATATATATATATATATATATATATATATATATATATATAAATATATATATATTTAAATATATATATATATATATATATATATATATATATATATATATATATAATATATATATATATATATATATATATATATATATATATATATATATATATATATATATATATATATTTATTTATATATATATATATATATATATATATATATATATATATATATATAATATATATATATATATATATATATATATATATATATATATATATGTATATTTATATGTATATGTATATTTATATATATATATATATATATATATATATATATATATATATATATATATATATATATATATATATATATATATATATATATCTATATATATTTTTTTTTTAAACTCCGTACCTTTCAATAACTCTTTTCTTTTCAAAACTATATAATTATTTCGAAGAAAAACTTATTTTATTCAATATAAAAACGGTGTTCAAATAAATCAATTACGCAAAATGTTACCTGAGTAAAGAGAAAATTAAGTTACGACTTATCGAATACTAGGCTTTAAACTCCTGTTTATTTTTTACGCAAGTGAGATAACATAATTGGATGAAAGGGATCTTATTACTTCCTTATTGCTACATTGAGTGACCTTCATTACGAATCTTTTGATTTCCTTCTGGAAAATTTATCACCCTTAAGTTATTTAAGCCGTAAGGCGAGAGAAATAAGATTTGTCGAGATTCGCTACTGTTCTGTTCCGGTATTCGTATTTCCTTGATCTGAACCCGGATGTGACATTGGGATGGTCGTTAGGGGCTATTATGACGAATGTTTTCTAACCGAACAATAAATGTAGAATTTTACCTGCAGGCTCCGTGTCATTGGGTGGCTTATCATATCCCATCGTGGGAGCGCTTGCGAGTACCCCCCGCGAGACACAATGGGCAAGGCGAAATGTAAAGCAAGCCTAGGTTAATGGCGTAATTATGGTGTGAATAATGGTTTTACCAGAAGTTCCGGCGAAGGACGAGACTTGGCAACGATCGTTGCGATGAGATGATTATAAGTTGATGGAAAAAATGATGTGCAATGTACTACTTCAACTTACCCTTATCCATACGCACCTAATGGTGCATAAGACAGTGCATCAAATTGACTCACTGTTAATTTTAGGTGCATTTTAAGAATTCGTTGTATTTACTAAGTAAAATTTAAATTTAAACAAATAGATTTTACCACAAAGTGAGTGCCAAATCAATAAATGAAACTTTTTATTCACCTGTGACACGTGTAGAAATTTTTACCGCAATGGCAGCGCCATCTATTTAACGTATGGCCAACGTATGCAATATTTCAGAAGGTGGGCAGCGTGCTTCTTAACAGCTGCTGTCTTTTAGCATTTTCAATGTTTTTGATTGCAATATTCTTTCATAGATTCACCAATTTTCTCTCTCCCGTCCCTCCAGGTTTTTTTACAAATTTGCAAATGTAGAATTTTGTAATTGGAATAGTAAAAGTACTTCTTTTTTAATACTCGCATATGTGAATGACTTGATGTAACTATTCTGTAAAATTCTCAAAAATAAAAAAAAAAATTTTCAACCTTATTGGATACCATATATCATTAAGGCAAGATGATCAACAGCCCGCAACTTAATTTTTTTATCCCTGATAACATTCTGAATTGAATTTTTTGCTTTAAACACCGTTTTTGTATTGAAAGAAATAGTTTTTATTCGAAATTAATATATCGTTTAGAAAAGAAAACAGTTGTTGAAAGATACGGAGTTTTCAAAAATAATAAAACATATTTATTCAATATATATTCTTAAAATAAATGTACGCGGCTCCTCGCACAGCCTGTCACTGTGAATTGTATATTAGAGTGATGACATATTATTTTTTGACATCTCATCAAAGATGAAGAAGAATATGGAAGTCTGGGCATTTACGGGGCTGACGACCGTCATAGGCTGGTGTAAGTGTTACATTCACCAATTCTACCCATTATTGACAACCACACTACTTAAATTCTTGGAAGTTCTATATATATAAACCAATTTTGAAACATTGTTCTTGAATCACTAGAACTTTACTAGAGACATCTATTGGTGAGATGAAAAGAAGCTTTTTATTGAGCAGAAACTCTTTTATTACCATTGAAATTAAACTATTTTATTACCATTAAGAGATTACCCTTGAAATGTATATTTAAGTGAATATTTTTTCCAGGTTGGTGACAAGTTCTACTTCGGATTTGATCTATACCGAAACAATACTCCAGCATGGGGAGAAGAAGGCACCTACGCCACGGATCTCTATACAAATGAGGCTATCAATGGTGAGTTTGAACTATATGTGGTTTTGCCGTATCGTGCTCATTGTATGAAGTTTCCGAATAAAGTTAAAGAATGACACCGTATATTATAATTTTAAATAAATCAGATAGAGAAAATAGAACGCCACACTAATCTCTCTCTTTGCGAATAATCTTCACCTCTCCTACATTCATGTTTCTTCTCACACATACCCGCCGATTATTCCGACTCCTTACCTGACTGCCTTCAAGTTCTTGATAAACTTGATCATGCATTATTTTCTGTTCGTTTTTCACTTATTCCATTCGTATACCCGAACCATTTCAACAAATCTTTCTTAATTTTATCTATAACGTATATCTTAGCCTTGTATTATTTCCTTTCGAACATCTGTCATACATCGTTTTGCAGTACATTCTTCTGAAATATTTCTGAGCATTTCGACTGCATTCAGTCAACTTTGATCCTTCTTTTGCTAACTCCATGCCTCTCTTATACCATACATAAGAGTTGGTATCAGGACTCCTTTGTTCACTGCCAGTTTAGCTTTCTTCGTTTGGCTTTTATTTGCCAAAACTGATTCCAGTGCACCATTCACTCCGTTCTTAGTATTCTTGAAGGAACTATCATTAATGATAAAAAAAATCCTGAAGTAATAATGAAATATTTCTAATCAGGATGTACAATTTTATTTATTTAAAAATTATAACGAAAAGAACATTAGCATGATTGCTTCTTGAGTGCCATTTTACTGAAAGCACTTAAAACAAAATTAGGAAAAGCGTGGGTCGAAGTGATTTTCCTTTTTAAAGTAGATACCTGTAGATGTTTTCAATTTATATTGGAAAATTTAATTAATTTTCTGATCACAATGAATTAACTTACTATCTAGTCAAATGTACTTTATATCTATTTTTTAACATTAAAACATATTTATTTGATAAGTGACGCAAAAGACTTATCAGCTCCTTTTAAAATATTCATTTCCAATTTTGTTTACTGATTAAGAAAGATAATCTTGATAATACTGTCATTTGTGATTTAAAGAAAAGTATTTATTATAAATTTAACTTTGACATTTTTTAGACCTCATAAATGAGGGCTTAACATACATAGGATAAGATTAACTGTTTCAAACATTTGTCTGCACTCGGGAACTTAAAAAGACTTCGCATCTAAAAAGATATCACTTGTGGTTCAACTCTTGATTTTTAATTTACATATGTATTTTTTTTAAATGTATCTGTATGCATATTTTGAACCTACGTTTAAAAACACATGTATGCAAAGTACTTTTGAACTTGCATAAGCACTTTTACGTGTGTTCTGGGGGCAGGGGCGAATTAGCATTGCAAATAAAGAGACGAAAAAATTTACATTCAATTTAAATTTTATAAATTCACTCTTCATCCCTTTATATTTTGAAGTCTTTTTAATTTATAAAAGTAATAATAAACCCTTCAACGTAATTCTCTGAATAATTGTAATCTAAAACATTTATTTGAATTATCAACGGTACCATCAATTTTCTTTTTTTTTTAAATAAAGCTGATGAGTGCTTTCTGTTTACCTTTTATCCGCACGATTAAGCTTAAAGAATTCAAAGCTTTTTCATATTTTATTCATTCGTTTTAAATTTTAAAACAAGTGGTTCCTTAAAAAAAACTAAACTAACCTTCACGCTGCTCTCCAAAAGGGTAGGCAGAGAGTGTAGAACACCACACCAATCTGTCTTTGCAGGCAATCTTCGCACTCCTCCACATTCATGCAACTCCTCATACACATCCTTAGATTATTTCGACTCCTGAATTGACCATTTTCAGGTCAATCATGGCAAGTTTTCCTCAGTCGTCCTGTACTCATACTTCCAAAAGATGTTTTGTTTCTGTTGAGATATGTACTTAATAATTTTTAATATTTATATTTTTTAAATATCTTATCGGATACAAAATAAGGAATCCTTAATGCGTGTATGTTTGAGGAGATGCATGAATTTAGAAGGAGTGAAGTAAGTTTGCAAGGACACAGTGGTGTGGCATAATATTTTCTCTACCTTTCCGTGCGGAGAAGTGGCATGTTGGTTAGTTATTTAGTTATATGGTCTAGTCCATTTTTTGGGAAATTAAATTTTCTGACAACCGGTTTTAAAATGTCAAATTTATGAGAAGAATCAACAAAGAATAGTCCAAAGAAAGTTAAAGTTATCTACACTACATAGTTAAAACGTTTACTATTGTATGAAATCCTACCCCCTGCTTGAATCCAATGTTTCAGGAAAATAAAATAAACGAAAAATTAAATACATGAATAATTACTTTTCAGTGATAAACAACCATGATACTCGAGTGCCTCTATTTTTGTACCTGGCTCATTTAGCGCCTCACGCAGGAAACGTGGGGAGTCTAGTAGAAGCTCCCCCTGAAACTGTGCATAAGATGAGGCACGTAGTGGACACCAACAGAAGAAAATATGCAGGTAAACCAATATATATTACAATTCAACATAGATGAAGAAGAATATGGAAGTCTGGGTATTTACAGGGCTTATAACTTGTCAAAGACTCGTAATGTGATCACTTCTCACACGTACAATATTCACCATTCTACCCATGATCGTCAATGACGTCGTCATCTAGACGTCACCACTTGTGATCGACTTTTATCACTATTGTCGAAAATATAATATGAGCCATTGGTCACAGACCCGATACGCACAAATTTCTTATTCCGTCGTCGAAGAGTTAAACGGCTTGGAAGATCCTTCTGTTGATCTATTGATGGCGACCCAAATGGTAAAAGTGTTTCATATGAGTGGTACACTATTATCACCATTTAACGTCTTTTTGGACATCCCTGTTTTTATCGTGTCACTTCGTTTTCCCACGAGAACGTAAATGTGTCCTGTGAATGCACAGGACACATTTACGTTCATATACATATATATATATATATATATATACATATATATTCATATACATATATATATATATATATATATATATATATATATATATATATATATATATATACATATATATATATATATATATATATATATATATATATATATATATATATATATATATATATATATATATATATATATATATATATATATATATATATATATATATATATATATATATATATATATATATATATATATATATATATATATATATATATATATATATATATATATATATATAAATATATATATTTATATATATATATATATATATATATATATATATATATATATATACATATATATATATATATATATATATATACATATATATATATATATATATATATATATATATATATATATATATATATATATTTATATAAATATTTATATATATATATATATATATATATATATATATATATATATATATATATATATATATATATATATATATATATATATATATATATATATATATATATATATATATATATATAATATATATATATATATATATATATATTTATATATATATATATATATATATATATATATATATATATATATATATATATATATATATATATATATATATATATATATATATATATATTATATATATATATATATATTATATATATATATATATATATATATATATATATATATATATATATATATATATATATATGTATATATTTAACATTTTCACACTAAATAAAGTTTTCAATATTTTTTTTTCTTTTAGCAATGGTTTCTAAATTAGACGACAGCGTTGGTCGTGTGATGCGCTCTTTGGAACTGAACAACATGTTGGACAATTCTCTGGTAGTATTCGTGTCCGATAATGGAGCCCCTACCTTCGGGATGCATGCCAACTGGGGGTCCAACTGGCCCTTCCGAGGGGTAAGTTTTCAGCCCTTATTTCACTTTCACATCCGCCTTCTTCCTCTTAATCTAACTTAGTGCTAGATAAAGAGGAAGAGCTCTTCTGAAACTTAGTGCATGAATACAAAGTATAGGAATGTGCTAAAGTATACGAAAATTGGAAAGGCAATAGGGCATAATAATCAGATTGAGCGGTGTCGTATTTACATAGAAAATACGAAAAGACGAATAATACAAATAAAAAACGTGCCAAATATTTCTAATCATTACATATTGTATCTGTTCTATTATAATTTGTATATTTTATTGTACCCTTTGTATTGTTTTTAGGGATCAACATTATTTATTTATTATATATATATATATATTCAAGTATGCATTTCACTATCTTTTTAAGATGTACATAATAGTACATCTTGTACATAATAGACAAGGAGAATTTTCTTAAGCAAATAATAATTTCTAACTAAAACACTTTAAAGGTAGACAATATGCACAAGTACAGTCTGTTCACAGTTATTTTACCTCTAGTTTTTTTTTAAATTATTTATTTGGCAGTATAAATAGTTTTTTAAACATAAAAACAACAACAAAAAACTAGAGGTAAAATAACTGTGAACATGTTTTAAAATTATTCAGTATAAATTTTTTTCTTTAAAAAAGAAAAAAATCTAGAGGTAAAACAACTGTGAGCAGACTGTATAATATGTTCAAATGGTGCATATTTTTCACTACTCAAAAAGTTTGATAGAGCAATTCATTACGTCCGTATAGCGTGACCACACTATTTTTATAGCCGGTTCACATCGAGCGCTTTCATCACAGAACCGACAATGGCATGCTCCCAAAACTCATCAATCAACAATCCCAGTGATTTAAGTGGAACAGATCCCGTGACACACCTAGCCAGCTTTTCTTCTAATGCGATCCGGCCGAATGCATTGTGGTCCCAACGTACCTAATTATTGAGAGGATTGTATAGTTTCATTGAGGTGTAGCTTTACGTTCGGATGGTTTATGTGACCTCTATCCTGCAACTACGAGGATAAATTAATGTACTGACGAAGACACGCCTATATCCATATATCAATGTATGTGGGCATTATGTAACATCTTCCTCGTCGAAAAAATCACGATGGTGAATCTGTTTTTTGTACATACGGTCCTAAACGATATTTACTCAGAGCAATTGTTTTGATCTTTTTCATATGTTTGTATAAATACATTTTTATATATTTTTGTATATTTTTATTAATGGCCATCGCAATGATGAAAAAATATATCGTTTTTTAAATATAAATCTTTTCATTTTTAATTGATGTTTTACTTACTAAATACCACTATTTATTAAAATCTACTGTAACACGTGTTTTGATGCATTCCGCATCATTTTCAAACACCGTATACGGTATTTTCAAACACCAAAATAAGGTGTTTGAAAATTGTGCGGAATGCATGAAACACGTGTCATAGTAGATTTTAAGAAAAAGTGGTATTTACTAAGTTAAACATTTATTAAAAAGGGATAGATTTTACTACAAAGTGACTACCGAATCAATTAATGAAAATAAATCTTTTCTTTTGGCATGATGAGCCACTCTGGATTCCATACTATTACTTGTAAAAGCTTCAAAATTGAATACGTACATATGTTATAACACATATCCCTCACCCAAATTATTCAAAAGGCAACGCATTGGATCGATGAGGTGTTAGCTTGATCAGTAATTGTATGACGACATGATTTATATGAGAGAGGATTGTATTTGATACGATTCGATAGATAGTTTTGGCTGAAATGCAGAAATGGTGTATGGAAAAATAATAACAGGAGGAAAAGTATGTAAGAAGGAGATAATATCAGCAATGGAAAGTTGACTCAGGGTTGCATATTATACTTGTACAATATTGTTTATATACAAAGTTGTTTGATATACAAACCTCTGTGTTTGATTTACACATTTGTACTTGTCCATTGAACACATAATTTATTATTGGTTTCATAATTGATCAAAGAGTTCGGACTACAACGTTAACAAGGGATAATTAATTAAGTAGATATTGGGTAAAACATAAGTAGGAACCCAACAAGTCAAGCAATAGGTAAATAAGTAATAAATGTGTACAAACAGCCATCATCACAATTACACGATAACATCCTCCATTGTGTTCAACGCGCTATTCATTGATTCGTATAATTTCATTCATGACTGGGCATCACTGACAGGTCGGCGCTTATCTCGCCTTTACCGTCATCTTGTAATTACGATTATATAATGAATCCATTATTTGCGTGCATCATCAACATTGACCCACTTTAGGTGGTTTAGTCACAGCTCCGTTTAACCCTTCATACCAACTGCTAGTTCGAATAATTATTTTCACACCGGTCATTACAATAAGTGGATAAGAACCGTTTGTTCAGAAGACTTGCATCAGTAGAACAGATACACTTAAGTGATCCGTTCACTAACACCAGATCAATTTTAGGATAGATCTTGCATTGGGGGAGGAGGTAGAGGTATCATCTTTACCGTAATCTTGTAATTATTTGCGTGGATTACAACATTGACCCATTTTGGGTGGTTTAGTCACAGCTCCGTTTAACCCTTCATACCAACTACAGTTGGAATGGTGATTTTCTTTCCAGTTACTGCTAGAAGTGGTAAGATCCACATCGTTACATAGATACACTTAAGTAATCCGTTCACTAAGACCAGATGAATTATGCGATGGTTCTTTCGTTGGCGAGGAGGTAAAATAATCGTTGATTTTAATCGCAAAGCAAGTGAAAATACGTCAGTTTTATAATACCACTATAGATTTTATCAATGCAAATACAATTAGTTTCAAGAACTACTGTTGTTCTCATCAATAAGCAAAAATACAAACTAAGTTTGTATTTTCACCAGTTGATAAAAACATGTGTAGTTCTCGAAATGAATCGCGTTTATATTTATAAATTCAAAGTGATTTTATACGAGCTTAAGTGTTTTTTTTTTAAGTCTCAAAGTATATTTTTTTTCTTTCGTGCAGCTCAAGAAATTCTTAAATTCTAATAGTCGATATAATGTGATCAAAATTATTCTGGTTTTGGTTATAATGGTGCATAGGGCACTGCTTCATATAAACGCAGTGTTATCTCAATCGATTACACATGAAGGAAAGGTGATCAGCCCTCTACTTCAGGTACCAGTCCAGTGTAATATTGAATAAATATTAGAGTGAAAAAAATCACTTATATTTATTAAACCCCCCTGGGAATCGAACCCGGGACCTCCAGAACGGTAGGCGAGCATGCTGACCATTACACTACGGAGGCGGACAAAAATGAATGGTTTAAGTAATATTAAATATTTTGTCTTATAATCAACTCGAAAGTGATCTTTAACAAGTATTTTATTTTTATTTAAATCTTAAAGTATAAAACTTGCACTTTAGTGCAGTTCAAGTTACTTATTTCCTTAAATTCTTCAACAACGCCGATTGCGATCAAAATTATTCAGGTTTGAACGGGTTAGGTAATATTTTACATTCTGTCTTATAATAAACTAAAAAACTATAGTAAACTGATTTTATACGAATGTTTCTTTAGTTAAAGTATAAAATTTGCACTTTAATGCTGCTCTAGTTGTTTAATTCCTTCAATTCTTAAATAATGACGTGTTTTGTGATCAAACATGTTCAAGTTTTAACGTGTTCAGTAATATTAAATATTATGTCTTATAATAAACTCAAAAGTTATTTTATATGAATGTTTTATTAAAGTATAAAATATGCACTTTTACGCAGCTATTTCTCAAATTTGACGATATTTTCTGATAAAAATTATTCAGGTTTCAACGGGTTAAGCAGTATTAAATATTCTATCTTATCCGAGGCGTAATTAAATCCAAATTTTAAAATGGATTTGCGAGTCCCCCGCTAACTGCGGATAATCATTGTCTGAGATGAAATCTTGCATAATGTCATGCGCCAACGGGCAGTCGAATAATGTCCGTGACGGAAGGTACCTTAATACAAATACTTCGCGTGATTCTAGCATCAGAAGGACAGAATGGCCAAAGGTAAATGATAATTGAGAATGGATAAAATATAATTATGGTACGTAATAGCAATACTAATTTT
This sequence comes from Brachycentrus maculatus, assembly GCF_059751285.1. Lineage (NCBI taxonomy): Eukaryota > Metazoa > Arthropoda > Insecta > Trichoptera > Brachycentridae > Brachycentrus > Brachycentrus maculatus. Next base: position 597,114 of record NW_028281085.1, read on the forward strand.
GAGAGATCAGAACGATAATTTCGGAAGATCAGATCCCGTTCGTTCAGAAGATCCGCATCAGTAGGTAGATACACTTAAGTGATCCGTTCACTAAGACCAGATCAATTGTAGAATGAATCTTTCAATTGATTATTTGTAACTCCGCACGCGATGGAACATAGGGCACTGCATCATATAAACACATTGTTATTTTGATAGTTCACATTTAAAGGATTGCTGATCAGCCCCCACTTCAAATACCAGTCCAGAGTAATATTAAATAAATATTAAAGTGAAAAAATCTCACATTATTATTTGACTCCCCCCTGGGAGATCTAGCCCGGGTCTTCCAGTACGGTAGCCGAGCGTGCTGACCATTACACTACGGAGGCGGACAATTTAATTTAATTTATAATTAATTGTCAGCAATTTGTATCGCGCCGTTTTCGAAAAATGTAATACTATCTCAAGGGCGCTACAGATGAGGCATGTATCAATCAAATAGTGGAAAAGGTTCGAACCTAGAAACATGACTTAGAGCTCGCGACACTGTCTATGTTATTTTTGAAACCCCGTATTGTTCTCAAGGCTGTTACGATAGCTTTTAAATTAGAAAATTTCCCTATTTGTCTAATAATTAAAATTGACCCTTGTATGCAGAGTATTCTAAAACTTTATTCTCGCCTATTGTGCGACTTCATTTTCCCACTGAAAGCGACAACCGAGGGGCTAATATAATTCAACAACACCGCAGCTGTTTTCATAATAATTTAAATCCCAATAAATCACACAGGCTGCCGGGTCTGTAGCCCTGTATTAATACGCCACATAAATCACTAGTCATTGCAACGACATAACCTCCGCGCGAGAATCTCACTTCATTGTGAATACATTGTACAAGTCGGTAGTAATTAGCTAAATACTCATTCAGGAATTATTAAATATTTTATTGGGTTATTAAAAGTTTTATTAAGCGCGTTGTATTATCACGGTCTTGACACTATTAACGGTGATGAATAAATTGTAATATAACAATGAACCTTAAGTGTGAAACTGCATAGGTTTCCATCATCCATTACAATATTCCTTGACAAAATCTTGAGTCTGGATGGTTTCATTCTCTTTACATGCGCATACCATTGTCTTCTTCGTTGCCTTCCCCACCTAACGACATCTTCAATCTTGCATATTTTTCTTTTCCTGGTATTCTTTATTCTATCTGTTAGACTCTTGCCAGATATATGAATCTTGGAGTCTTCATTTCTGACATTTAAGCGCGTTTTTTTTTTACTTTATAAAGTTTATAAAATGTGCCATAAAGTATCTGTAAAAAATATTTAAGAAACGTTTTGTTTTTTAAGTAAGTATTTTTTTGCTGTCAAATAATTTATCAAACGTTCATTATTTTTTTTGCAGATAAAATTGACTCTTTGGGAGGGTGCCATAAGGGTGCCAGCTTGTGTATGGAGTCGAACCCTAAGGGACACTCCTAGGGTGTCCAACGAGCTGGTGCATATTACGGATTGGCTTCCCACCTTCATGTCGGCAGCAGGTAAGATTTTTATTATTTTTAAATAAAACTTCAACCACTGGCAAACATTAATGTAAGAAATATTAAAAGCATAAAAAAATCAACGTTTAAAAAATCAACGTTTTTTTCAGGCAGTTTTCCAAGATCTCTTCCATACATGTCTGATGAAATGGACCAACGGTTGCTTAGCCCTGCATTTTTTTCTTATTTCTCCATTCAAACAAGTTGTTTTTCATTTCTCAATATATTATAATTAAAAGTACAAAAAATCTATAATATTAATACAAAAAAAGATCCCACAAAGGCATGGTCTGTGTGTGGATGTACATTTTATTTCAGGTTAAAATAAAGGGCGCTGAAAAGAATGCAATGGATTTCAGAAATATAAATAGATTAAAAGTATTATAAACTACAAAATTTGATTTTAACAGAAAACAAAAAATCGAAAGATGAAAATGAAAAAAGTTAACATTAGTATGTAATATATGAGTTATAAGTTTAAATGAATAAGCCACTTAGATCTGTTTTTTTTAATTAATAATTTAATCAAAATTTTAAATCGAAACAAATTTAGATAATTAATGTCAGTCATTTAGTCTTTGTGGAATGAATTAAACAATCAAGGAGCTATAAAATATGGGTGTCTTTGCGGGAGTCTGAATTTGCAAAAAGAGATTTCTAGTACACTATTCATTCTTTGAATTATGTCATAGTTGATTTTTTTTTTTCAGGTGGTTTTCCAGCATCTCTTCCATACACGACTGATGGAATGGACCAATGGCTAAGCTTCCTCGACAACAGAAGATCGCCCAGAGTGGAAATCCTTCACAACATTGACGAGGTCGAGCGGGTGGCCGCCTACAGGCGCGGCTCGTGGAAGCTGGTGCTCGGGGAGTACCAGGAAGGCGCCTTCGACGCGTATTACGGAGAGGACGGCACTTGGAATCTGCACTACGTCCCGTACGACTACAACGCCGTTGCTGACAGCGATACTACGAAGGCCCTCAACTCCATCATCAGGACCAGCACCCCTTCAGAAATGTCATTGCTCAGAGATCAAGCTACCATTAACTGTCCGTGGAGTAACTCCTCAAGTTGTGATGCTGTGCCAGGTAATCAATTTTATTATATTCATATGTTCATATTTTTTGTTGTAGAAGTCAAATACTTGGTCTATTCAATCAAATAGTAGACTGACGTCATAAAACAAAATATACTTAATTTACAAGTTATTTATCCAGGTCCTCTTCAAAGTATTCACCTCCCCAATGTACACACTTATCCCAACGGTGCTTCTACTTTTGGAAATAATCCTGGGAGATTTTTGTGATGTTATTCAGCTATTTTGTCGCATTTGTCTTAATCTAAATATTTGTCTCAAATCTTCTTCCTTTAAAAGATCTTTTGAGTTTGGGGAAAAAGAAATCAAAAAGCGAGATCACGTGAGAAGGGTAGGTGGAAAAGAACAGTGATCAAATGTTTGGCTAAAAGCTCAGGAGTTCTGAAACCTGAATGGGCTGAAACTGATGAAATAACAACGCTCCAGCCCATTAAAGGTTTCAGAACTCGTGAGCTTTCATCGAAACACTCGATTACTTTTCTTCCGATATTCGACTGATCTCTTTGAGAAGGAGAATCTTGTTTCCCAAACCCAAAAGACTTTTGAAATGAAAAAAGATTTGAAGCGAATCCCGATATTAAGGCAAATACGACAAAAGAGCTGAATGACATCACAAAAGAAGCGTTCTAAGACTGTGTCCAAAAGTGAAAACACCATTGGGATAAATGTGTGCGTCGGAGAGCTAAATACTTTGAAGGGGACCCATACATTAAGTTCTAAATAAAGTTTGTTTTATGACGTCAGCCTACGTATCAATTGAACACTTGTATTTGTATATTTCCATTAATAAAGTTTTAAATACTTTGTTTTTACATTTGTTTAATGATCAATGAGGGCATGTTCTTTTCACGCCAATCTGTACGTATAGACTGTTCAAATAGTCTGAAGGTGCTCGTTTTTCTGTGAATGCTCTCATAGATCATTGTACGAAGAAACATACACCAAGTATTCAATGAATTTTATTTGAAGAGAAATCTAAATAAATATCACGACAGTGGAGTACGTTATTGAAATCTATTTTTGTTATAGCAAATAAATTCATGTAAATATCACGAGACATATCGCTCACTCCTTTCAAGAACGTCATAAATCAAAAATCGTCAAATTTCAGTCGTGCATGTTTTCGAAATGCCCAGAAAATGTACTATATCCCAGCAAAAGAGCCATATTTTTAACTTAATATTTACGCGCTACAGGGGATAAAATGTTGTATTGTTTAATTATTGTTTTAGAAAAGGTATTGTTCAATTTTTATTTTTAAATTTAATAAATATTTTTCAAATGGAGAAAAAACCTTCAGGTTTTACCTAAAAGATCTGTCGCACAGTAAAAAGTTCAATAAGTGGCTTGATATTTATTTTAATACATTGTGTTATATTTTTAAACATTAAAAACGTTCTCCTGAAAAATCAAGTTTTTTGATTTATGACGTTCTTGAAAGGAGTGAGCGATATGTAACATGCATATGAGCATGTGATACTCCCTTACTTCCATTTTGAGGGCCTCAATTTTTACACCGTGCTTCCAATACAGTTATTTTTACGGTCCAATAACTCCCTCTTAATTTCACATAACATCTGTTTGTTTAACTGGGCCGCTGGGCGAATGGCACATATTAGAATAATTTTGTTTCTTTCAAAAAAACTGTTTTCATATTCTCCTTCTATCAACTCTAAATTCTTTTAGAACAAGAGTAAAAGATTTTGTTCTTCTTCTAACCCTTAACCGCACTCAATGGTGTATAAGGTACTGCATCGTATAAATCGTTAATTGAATGAAAGTAAGGTGATCAGTCCCGCGATTCTTGTCCAGGGTGATATTAAAAAGATATGACAGTGAGAATCACACATATTTAGTTTGATCTGCGGGCAGAAATAATATAAAATATCCTTAAAAAAAATACACATAAAATAATAATAAAGTTAAATTTTTTTTAAAAACGTACACCTAAGCGAGTTTTGAAAAATTGTGTTTTATTTTTAATAATGGGTAGTGTAGTGATAGCCGCGTTTGGCTACTGCACTGGAGGTCCTGGGTTAGATTCCTAGAGAGAGCCTGATCCCCTTTCTTTTATGTGTTAAGGGTCAAAATAACATTGCTTCTAAACGATTAAGTGCTCTGTGCATCATTGGAAAATCACATTTCACAAACATACTAAGACCGTTCATTACTTACAACATAATTAATGAATTGTGATTAAATAATACACCAATAATATCGAATATTCCATTTCTCAGCTTTTGTGTGATTCGATACTCGTAACATTTCAATAAAATTATTTTTCGATGCAGCTTTTGAAGTCCCCTTTCCAAAAGTACTTATTCCCGAACGCTTCCTGTATTCCAATATGATTTCCTCGTAAAAGAACGCTTCAACAGAAACAGCTCTTCACCTCTCTCATATCGCTTTTCCAGAGCCCTCATAGGAACATAGGAACATTATTTAATATATTGAGAATATTGGTTATACAATAAAAACCTGTAGATCAAGAGTTCTTCATACTTTTTCAATACTTATTTCAACAAGTAATGCCTTGCTAATAATACATTCGCTTCAGGGGTAGGAAAGAGGATGGAACGCTACACTCTTCTGTCCTGATATACCATGAAACCAGAACCCAAATTTGATAGACAGTAGTTTGTAATGCCCTAACAAGGCGAAACAATTGTCATTTTTAATTTTATGTTTAATAAAAATAAAACGAAAAATAAATTATGGAGTTCTAAAAAAAATACAAGTGTTTTACTTTAATATTTACAATTTCAAAACATTTTTTAAAAATATTTATTTAATTTTAATATTCCTAAAATGCATATGTAATAAAATTATAAATTAATAATATTTTTTCAAATCACACACATTACGAAGCATTTAAAAAATGACACAACGTTTGAAGTACTCATGGAAAATAACATACTCATATATTTCGTGAAATATTAAGGAGCAAGTTTTAATTGTATTATTTACTAAATACTTCATCAAAAGGTATCCACATTAAGTGGAAGTGTATAAATTATATGTTATTCAATTTATTACCATAAATTAAAATGCAGAAATTTGAGACATTTTAATAAAGTGAGCCTTTTTTTCAGGAAAATCCTGCTTGTTCGATATTGAGAGTGACCCATGTGAACAGCGCGACCTGTCCAGGGTATATCCTCACATAGTCCGGCAGCTGAAGCAGACTCTGGCCTACTTCAAGTCCTATCTTGTACCACAGATACCTGTTGAACACGATACCAGAGCAGATCCAGCCAGATTCAACTACACGTACTCACCCTGGTTGGACAACTGCTATGGAACCTGTGATTCATAGCAATATCTCTCAACAAAAATTAGTTATTAATTCATCTAATAAAATACCAGTAATCGTTCTTACATGAATTAGTTATTTTCTTCTTTGGACATATTTAGGGTATACTTAAACTACCTTTGCTACATACTTAGTTGCTTCAGCCTTCATCTTGTGTCCAGTATTGAAAAAAGGCCTCCCTTTTGGACTTCCACAATTGTCTTCTAGTGCAGGCTCGCTACTTTTAAAATGTTATCGGACCATCTTGTCTAGGGCCTACCCACGCTTCTGCGTCCTGTTGTAGGCCTCCAGTCAAACACCTTTTTCGTTCATCTATCCTCAGGCATGCCATGTGACCTGCTCAGTTCCACTTTTGTTCCAGCATTCAAACTACCATTAGGCTCTTGTTTCCCCAAGTATAGTGTCCCGTGATTTATACAAGAACTAGTAACGCATTTTCAGCAGTGCGCATTTTGAGTGGTGGGAACCTGATGCCTAAGAAAGAGACAAGTTTTGTGAAGGCTGTCCAACAAGCTAACTGAATCTCCTTTTCTTGGTGATCAAGTTTCACATGAGTTGTGATCAAGTTAACCTTGAGTTGCCTGCATCCACAGCCTATTGTCATTTGCCTGTTCTTTTCATTTTCATCAATATTTCAAATGATTAAAATAGGGAAAACTACAGCATATACCATAAAACCTCTCAGAACAACTGCGATTTAGCCAATATAAACAATAACCGTACTAAGCAAAAAGAAACAGAGAGGTTATGAATCACTTTCTTGCATTTTTATCAAATTTTAAAGTATTACATTTTTTAAAAAAAATAATATTGAAACATTTCATTTTTTAAGATAAACATAAAGATCAAAATGGATTAAAAGGAGAATAAAACAACCCTTAAAAATATCAACACCCAGATAAGAGTTCTATGAAAACATTTTGATAAATGCTAATAATAGAAAAGTATATTTTCACAGTTAAAAGAATTATGCTATTGAAATGTAATAAAAATATTATTTTCCTCAATTATGTTTTTATCCATATTCATAAGAACAAAATAATGTTTTAAAAATGTACACAAAGTCTTAAAAAATTAAAAGGCAACATTTTAATTACAATCTTAGTATCTTTGTATATACAATAGGCAAACACGCATGTACTTCTCTTTGCGTCGAAGCATTTTCGATATTTAACACTCCCTAAAAGGGTTTTCAACCGCATTCCAGTTTCCAGACTTTTACAATTTTCTTACCCTTTTTACCTTCCATAATAATTTGGGAGATTTCATATTTGGCTATTTGGGATTTTAGGGCGTCGGTTCTAGGTATGCCATTCTACCCATTCTCGCAATAAAGGGCTGTTGTTTCTTTCAAACACCTTTTCCGGCATTTGCTCATTTTTATTTGATATTTTCCGGTAGAAATAACCGTTTTATTAAATTTCCATCCCGCAAATGGATCTTAAGAGGCAGATTTCAGGAAACTTAGCATGTATTTTTTTTACATCCCTTCGTATGATGGAGTATTACCTTGATCGACTTATTACAAATTATTTTAAGGTAAAATGATATCAGTCTCCCGTGTATTGAATCAAAACATCAAAATCGAACACGTTTTTTTAAAGTATGTTAATACTTAATATTTTTAATTGAAATGATCTTTTTTTTTAAAAAAACATTTTTTTAATCACGTATATTTTTTAACCTTTCGACCTTCACGACAAAAAAATAAATAACTTCAATTAAAAATACCTAAATGTTACCCAATACTGTATACTACATTCACTGAGTAAGCGATTTATACATATTTAAATATGAAGAAATATTTTTGTTTTATTTTTAAAGTTGTATTTTATTTTAATAAAACTTAAATCAATTTTATATAATAACTATTTTTGATATTTAAATCCAATATGCATTTTCCAATAAAATCTGTACTTCCCAAACGAAAGATGTTTTTAATAAAAAAAATCTTGTAAACTTTTTACATAAAATAAATAAATAATAGTTACCAACTGAAAACAGTAACAGTTATAAAAGACTAATTTTACTAATTAAACCAATTTTTTTGTTCCCATAAAATATTTTCAATTTAATAAGGTTATCATTTTCCACATTATTTATAATCAAACTATTTTGTAAACACAGCTTATATTATAATAGGATAAATGAAATTATGATTATTATGTAATGATGTAATTCTTTTTATAAAATTGCCAAAGAAAACTTTAAAAAAGTGTTCAATAAATGTAATTCAGAACTACAAAAGTTTTTTTTTCACAATATTTGTATCCTAAAGCGATTATAAATTATACTTAAATTTCTTTTATATATATTAACACATACATATTATATTTATTTTTTTTTGACATCTCATCAAAGATGAAGAAGAATATGGAAGTCTGGGCATTTTCGGGGCTGACGACTGACATAGGCTGGTTTAAGTGATCACTTTACACACGTGTAACATTCACCAATTCTACCCATTATTGACAACTACACTACTCAAATTCTTGGAAGTTCTATATATATGAACCAATTTAGAAACCTTGTTCTTGAATCACTAGAACTTCACTAGAGACATCTATTGGTGAGATGTAAAGAAGCTTTTTATTAAGCAGAAACTCTTATATTAGTATGTGAGATCCGAATCCTTGATTATGATATAATTATACATACATATTAATAATTTTGTACCATCCCTTATAATGCGTGACTCAAATATTTTATTTATTTATGTATTTTACCTTCACGAACAGAAAAGAGTTATTTTGGCGGGTTTGTTGCTAAACAGCAATATCATCCAACCAATATCTTTCAAAACGTTGGATACCACATGTAGCTGTTTCTAATCAGAGGGTAGATAGGACTTGAACATTAAAAAAAACCTAAATTACAAATTAATGAAATTGATAATAAGGATGGCAAAGGAAAAGGGGAGTTTAGGGAAGGAGGTAGAGGGAAAAACTAAGGGAGGAGGACTCTTAATATAGATTTTCCGTCATGAAGGTAGGTAGAGCCTTTTCCGATCATCGAAACAACCTCAACAAAATCCAATTTTTATGAATATTGTTTTTTTTATTTGATTAAAATGACTGGCTGCTTTTGACAAGATTTGATCAATGTCAAAATATCAAGTAATATATAAGTCAGTTTATTTTATGTATATGTTTACTCAGTATTAACATAATACGTCCGAATTTGACCAGAGAATCTCATATTGATTGAATACTTCTAAAAATAATGTAATATTCTTTAAATATATTATCCTTAAATAAGAATAATGGATTTTACATACCTCGTGTGCAAAGGGATTTTAGTTTAATTTACCAAATTTTTATTGTCTTTAAAAAGAAAAGTACGGCAATTCTTGAAAGTTTAATATAATTCTCAAAATTTCTTGTTTAATTTTTTTGCTCATAAAAAAAAGATTTAACGCCATTTTTAAATGTCTCTTTTCCAAGTATTTTCGTACTTTTAATCTAGTTCATTAGGTTTTATAAGTACATATTTTGAAAAGTTTTAAATATCACAGATATTCAAAAAAACTCATAACTATTGGCAACTTTTAATTTCAAATGAGCAATATTTTTTTTATAAAATAAGACGGTTCATAACGAAGAGAAATTGTATTAAATATATTTAAGTAGACTTAAAATTGTTTAGATTTTCAGTTCCATTTTCTGATAATCCTTTTAAGAGTGTAACTTCTCTCAATTACAATATTTATGATTCGTTAAGACGGTACTTCCGAAACTAAGTCTTTAAAAAGTCTCGTTAAAAGCCCCAATATTAAGAAACTGGTTACATCACATTTAACCCTCTCAACTCCGTCCCTCTAGGAGGAAACAATATAAATATTTATTTAAATATATATATATATATATATATATATATATATATATATATATATATATATATATATATATATATATATATATATATATTTATATATAAATATATATATATATATATATATATATATATATATATATATATATATATATATATATATATATATATATATATATATATATATATATATATATATATATATATATATATATATATATATATATATATATATATATATATATATATATATATATATATATATATATATATATATATATATATATATATATATATATATATATATATATATATATATATATATATATATATACATATACGTATATATAACGTGGTAATATTTTTCTTTGTAATTAAGTACTTTGTTTCTTTGTAATTGTAATTAAGTAATTAATTCTTTGTAATTGTAATTAAGTTCACCAGATACAATATTTGTTCTTCTCACGTCTCTTGTTTTTTTTTCAGAGCGACGCATGCGCGCCGTCTGGTGGTAGATTTGCCGGATCTGCCTTACCGACTGTCACAATTGTGATGGTTGGCACTACATGTATTTAATAAAATCTGTTATTAGGTATTATATATATATATATATATATATATATATATATATATATATATATATATATATATATATATATATATATATATATATAATTTGGGTCCATCTTGTGGGGACCTGTCTTGCCATACGATCCTTGACCTCCTCTGTTCGGTTCTATTCATGATGTTCAAACTGAATCAGAGATATTGGTGTATTTAAACGAGTAAAGACAAGAAGTGTATTGTACATATGAACATACAAGAAACAGCGTGTGATATGTATATATGATTATTTGCTATAATACATTTCAGATTTTTTTAAATGGTGTTTTATTGTGTATTTAACGTTTTCGGGACATATTGGTGAATTTTTAACGTTAAAACAAAAACTAGTAATTTAACCAACAAATTACTATAGAAATCTATAAAAATCATAAATTAATCCGAAAAATTAATTGAGCAAAGTGTACGGCCGACAAGTTGGCCCATAAGATCATTTACTACTTGTCACGATGGGGCGAATGTATCGGCAGTGTAAGATTAAAGGGTTAAGTGTCGCTCCTATAAGCCACCTCTCCATATTAATAACGTGTAATTAAGGCCTATCAGAACGTTCACTAAGGCGGGGGAATTAATTGGTCTTATGTGATAGCTTATTAGTATCTTCTTCAGAAAAAGCTCTATACAGATTACCCCTTGTACGTGGGAGCAAACAACGCTAAGTCAAATTGAATTTTATTCAAACGTGATGGGGGCTGGGAGCTGGCCGCCCGGGGCTGAGGTTTATCCAACATTGCCGTGAATAATATGCTCAGCTAAATTCTTATTAAGTCAACCTCTACATTTAGTATTCATCGTAAGTTACGCAAGGTCATGCTTTTCCAATCTCTTCCCACCCCTTAACACAACAGTAAGAACAGTCAATAGATTTATGTAATAATCTTTGTTAATATATACCTACATATAAACAATATATATATATATATATATATATATATATATATATATATATATATATATATATATATATATATATATATATGTGTGTGTGTGTGTGTGTATAATTGATAATATAACTCATATATATATACTAGAGGTGGTCAGTAGCGTATATGACGGCAGTGCATTTCGCTTCAATAAAAGTGATATTTATAAAAAATAAGTCTGCTTTTTGTCACATTTCTCGTGTTATTCTCTTTTCAGAACAAAATTTCCTCACGATAAACATTTTAAATATCATTTAATTTTGGATTGTATTGTATTGTATTGAAACTCAGTTACTTTCTGAAGAAGTTTCTCAAAGACGAATCAATTACAGCAATAAAATCTATTAAATCATACTCTATATTCGCTTCGTTATGTCTTCTTACCAGGTATATAATTTTATCTTAATTATAACGTATTTATTGGTAGGTGTAAAGCTCGTTAATTAGATTCAATTATACTTCCTTCTCGATTTGTTTGAAATTAAATTGGTTTTTTTTCCCCTCGACTGACATCAAATAAAGTCCTCAGTCTTTTAATTAACCCGGCATTAAACGAGATTCGTGAGGAAATTGTAACGTCTCATATAATTATGAATGAAGCTCTACAGTGCTCTTTGGGGGCCTTTCACCCTTTGGAGGGGGTGTCAACGCAATTACGAGACCGATACGTACATAAACCCGACACCCCTAACTAAGGGAGGGAGTTGTAAGGGAACAGATAGTTGTTTGGACAAATCTAATCGTTCGATTAAGGCTGCTGCATGCACCATTTTTGCATAAGTATTTCAATTTAAAGGTACTTTTTAAATGACCAATTAATTGTGGACAATACAAAATAATCCGGACAACTTGAAGCACATTGAACTATATATAGGTACCTGAGAACTATGTTAAAGCCAGGCATAACAGACCATTTGTTCTACCTTAGTGCAGAAACAATTCACCATCGGGAATACCTGTGGAGAGGATGTTTGATCTGCTGAACTGTCTACAAAGAGAAGTGGATCTGTTTCATCTCAGCACTACTAGATTAAGGCATTTCTCATCTCAGATAATATGTTATGATGTATATTTGTAATTTTGTTTGGTATTGCATTTTTAATTTTTTTAATACGTTCTTTTTATGCTTTTTTTTTAAACTTTCTGTTATTTTCTTTTGTGCATTTTAAATATATATTTAAATATACGTACATTGTAATTGGCTTTGCTGTCATGTTTATGTAAATTTAAATAAATAACATAACACACAGTCTTTTAATAAATTAAATTTTAACATCTCAAAATGGATAAAAAAGAACTTGGAAGTCTGGAAGTCTGGAAGTCGCAGAGAGAAAATCGGTCTGTGCAAACAATCTTCGCCTCTTTCATTCATACATCTTCTCACACATACCCGCCAATTACTCCAACTCCTGACTCGACCACTTTTAAGATGGACGTGCGTCAAAACAATGTACGAGAGATGTTCTTATGGTGAAATAAAGAAAGAATGCAATACTGAGATAATTATTATCAATAAAATTAAGAAAGATATATTGAGATGGTTTGGACATGTGGAACGAATGAGTGAAGAAAGAATACCAAAACAAATTTATCAGGAGAATGTAGTTGGAAATATGAGGACAGAGATAAAAATTTACTTAAAAAAAAAATATATAATTAAAAAAAAAAACAATTTTGTAGTTTTTTTCCACGTATATTTTATTTGACCAGTGATTGAGTTTCGTCGTTTCAACATCACCAATCTACTGTCGGTAACGACGAAACCCGGCCACTGGTCAAATAAAATATATGTGAAAAAAACTAATATATATAAGTAGTTGTTATTTCATTATATAAAATGCAGTTCCGCCAAGAAATGTTATTACAAATTTAAATCTAATAAGTTATTAGGGTCTCATTTAAAAAAATGGTAAAAAAATAATAAGTAGCTTGTCGACATGGCTATTGAATCCGTAGGAATAATCAAAATATGTAAAACGGGACTAGGACGAGTACCGATGAAACTGGAACCTGGAAGATTAAAATCCCATTTCCCAGAGTTATCCTCCACGAGTCACAGGACAACCTGTCGCCTTAGGGGATCATGCATCTGAAACCTCTGAATATTGCGCGTAGGTTACCTATGTACAAACAAAACAGTGATAGGATTTTAGACATGTCATCGTGACATGTCTAAAATCCTATCACTGTTTTGTTTCTCAGCCAAGAATAATCCTTACATTTAGTGGACCAAAAATTCAATCACTATTTCTTAACGATTGAATATCTGATATTTAAATTCAATACATATTACTCATATACCTTTGACACCAGCTCCTGCAGATCGTCTATACTTTTGGCAAAAAGTACAGCATCGCCAGCATACAAAAAGCAGCAGTCAGTCAAATTAAAAAACATTATTTAAAAAAAAAACACGAAAAAAAACATTTTAATAAAAAGAAATCATATTACCAACAAACATAACTAATAAGTGTTAGTCCCTCTCCAAGCACAAGAGCTCAGTGTCTTTGTTGGAGAGAACTGCGTTTTTATTTTAAAATTGTAAGTGGAAATGTTTAGAAAATGAATTAAAATTTTAAAATTAAACTTTTGTAACCATATTAAATAAAAATAAAAATAATAATAAAAAGCAAGGTAAACAGTAAAGCAACTCCCATCAACGACAAAAATACAGTCAAATCGATTATTTTAACACCGATATTTAAATCTTTCAATTCTCTCAAGCAATTGAATTCAGTTATAGCAAATAAAACCCTACAGCGAAATCTAAACTGGCAGTACGCAATGAAGTCCTGGTTCCAGCCCTATTGTATGGTTCGAATGGTGTTATAAGGAAAGAATGCAGAGCTGAGATAGCATCATCGATAAAATTATGAAAGGTGTGTTGAGATGCTTTAAGCCTGTGAATCGAATGAGTGTAAAATAAATTTATGAGTCGAATGTGGTTGGTAATAGAAACAAAGCAAGACTGAGGAAAAGTTGGCGTAATCAATTTTATCAAATACTTGAAAATTGTGAATTAGCAGTGCATTCTCACTCCTGACCATCTGGTCAGGAGTCGGAATAATCAGTATGTTTGTATGAGAAGATGCACGATTGTAGAAGAGGCGAAGATTGTTTGCAAGGACAGATTTGTGTGGTGTTCTATTTTCTGTGCTTTCCTTGTGAAGTAGTGTGATAGTAAGCTAATTTCTACAAAAAATGCTAAAATTACAATGTTTAATTCGCTTACTCCTTTCAAGAACGTCATAAATAAAAAATATGTCAATTTTCAGTTTCATGCATGCATGTTTCGGAATGCCCAGAAAATGTACTATATCCCAGAAAAAGAGGCATATTTTTAACTTAATATTTACCCGCTACAGGGCAAAAAGTGTTGTTTTTGTATTTTGAAAAAAAGGTATTGTTTAATAATTTGTTTGAATATCCTAAATATTTTTCAAATGGAGAACAAAACCTTCAGGTTAACCTAAAAAGATCAGTTGCACGGTAAAAAGTTCAAAAAGTAGCTTGACATTTATTTTTAAAATATTGTATTATTTTTTTAAACTTTAAAAACGTTGTCCCGAAAAATCTTTTTTTTGTTTTATGGCGTTCTTGAAAGGAGTTAGCGAATTATCATCAATATTGATAACATTTTCCCTTCTATTTTGTTAATTTTTAATACCCCTTTTATATAAATCTAATTTACTGTTTACTGTAATTTTTACTGTAATTTTCAACACTTCCCATAATTTGTATTTTTTTTATCTTTCAATGAGTTCTCTTTATATCAAAATAAATGATGATCAGATGAAACAACGTCTGGTGAATATAGAAGATGAGATATAACCTTCCATTTTAGGTCTTAGATTTTTTCACGAATCATTTTTAAGTGGAGGCGTGCATTATTCTTAAATGTACATGTCTATTCCTAAAGATGACCGGGTTTGTTGGCAAAAAATATAAATAATAAAAGTGGTTAAAAACAAAGTTCTTGTTTCATTTTACAACATTCAAAAAAATACATAACTTGACAAAATTTTGATTATTTCCAATTTTCGTACAAACACAAATACACAGAGGT
>NW_028281085.1:615000-635831 GCF_059751285.1 Brachycentrus maculatus
AATACTTGATTTTTCGTGTATTAAATTAAAGTTTTAAGTATAATTTAGTCTTGAATTAAGCTGTTTTTTTCGAAACCCTTTAACATTATAATTAAGTTTTAAAGCTTATATATTTTGTAATTTTTTTTTTTGTATTTTATCCGTTCTCGTTTATATATTCTCGTTTAAACTTTATAACAATTTAAAGGATTATATTCAAAGTTTTATACATATTCTTTTAAACATAAGTTACATCTTGTAAGTTTATTTATTTTCGAAACAGACCCAATTTCGAAATAACGGAGAAACAATTTTTGAATTATTAAAAATGTTGATGGAAATCTGATGAGACCTGAAGTAGTCATATTTTTCGAGATTTACATATAAAGGTTTTAGCGTCGAGAAATTTTTTATCTCACTATAGAGACCACTCATAATAATAATAATTATCCCATTTACATTATTTAATAGTAATTAATAGCCACTTAGACTCACTTAACATATATTTTAAAATATTATAAACATGAATATATGTAAACTAGCCAAACAAGTATCAAGCCATGCCAGGACTCGTGTGTACTGTCAGTTCAGCTTTCACTTAATGGTTTTTATTTGTTACAACTATTTTAGTACACCATTCACTCTGTTCCCAGGATTCACTTTACCTTCTATACATTTATCAATCTTTCCATGCCTAGAAAACACGCTTCGCAATTTAACATTTTTGTCTAAATAATTTAGGTAATTAATTAAAACGCAAGTTTAATGATGCAATTAAAAGTTTTACCTCAGCTCGATCAAGTGACAAAAGATTTCACAGACAAGTTTAAATTACCTTGATCATAGAGTATTTTGAAGGTGACGACGCCTTGGTAAATCATTTCAATGTGACCAAACGTCCTCTATTTTTACCGTCTGCTAATTCCGAAATCTCTTCTGATTCAACTCAATTAAAGAAAATGGCATGGAAATATGGATAAATAATGGGCTGCTAAGTTTCATTAAACAGCGGCGTGCGCTCCATAATGGCACATAAGCAGTGCAAAAACAAGTGCATGTTTGACCTCGGCTTTTAACGCATGTTTGTCCTGCAACTATTAGTGCATGTTGGTCTTCGGGTCGACCAAAAATCGCATGTGTTAACATTTCGTGTAGTTTTAAGTGTATAAATAGTGCTGTGGTAGTGAAGGGTGGTATTTGCATGCTATGGTAGTGATTGTCCTGACGAAGAGACGGGTACGTCTCAAAACCGGTAGACATAAAAATCTCGCTGAGTGGTTATATACTCATATTACACACATTTATTTTTAAAAAAAATGCAAACACTACTTAGTGAAGAAAATGTATTTTTTAAGTTTATAAAAATTTACGCTTTTTCTCATTTAAAGTTTAGTTCCAAATACACTTTTTTATTTTAAATCAGCCCATTATTTATACTAAGCGGACAAAGCTCGGATTTGTGAACGAAGATTTGGACACAGTTAATAAAAGTTGAAAGTCATGTTTTCAAAGCGTCGCCGAATATGTTATGAAAATAATGATTCGGGAATAACATAACATACATTTCATGAAGGTTTCTGCTAAATAAATAAAAACCTACTGAACTCACTCATAGATGATGCCGAAAACTCGTATGTTAAAAAAGTGTCAATTGAAAGACAAACATATCTTATTTCTTAAAAAATGACCCTTCAAAAAAAAAGTATCCAAGTCCTGATAAATGACCTTAAGTACTTCCGTACATTTTATAAGTTCGTAAGAATTCTAAAGTACCTGCATGTATTTAAACTTTTAAACCCTTACTTAATGTGAGAAATTTTTATTTTCCAGACATGAACGTACAGAAAAAATAAATAATTCTCTAGATTTAAACCATCAGCAGGTTTAAACTCTTCATACGTTAACGACCAGCAATTTTAATCTCTTCACTCTTTAAAAACCAGCATTTTTTTTCGATTCTCCACACATTAACAAGCAGCAGATTTTTTTAAGTATCCACATATTAATGATCAAATTATCAATAAATGACAAGTATTTATCCTATTAATCACATTAATTAACGCCAAAATATTTTAAATATTAAAATGGCCAAATTTATGATATCTCGAAAGTTTATAAACATTTTTTTTCATATAAATCATATATTCAAACAAAAATATTCAAAATTGTTTTATTTTACAAAGTTTATAAAATGTGCCACAAAGTATCTGCGAAAACATTCAAGAAATAAATATTCAATTTTATAAGGAAGAAGAGTTTTTAATTTATATTTTGAAGTTCGTAAACTTATACAGGCTTCATATCTCTTAAAATTTTATCTGGAAATTTATCCCAAAAATTAATTTAATTTTCATATTTAATTAAATTAAATTCATCACGCGTCAGATAAACGAGTGTTTAAAGAACGTCAAAGAAATCAATCTGCGTCCTCACTCGAGGGGCCGAAGGCTGGAGACAGGTTGTCTGTAGAGAGGAACAGATCGAGGGCGGATCTACCGCCCACGAGAGTAGGCGAATGGCAGGGCGGCAGTTTACGCCTAACCGTTGAGCAGGCAATAACATCGATAGAGATGCGGGCTTCGAGCGAGCTACGTCAAGTCTACGCACGTGACTGAAAAATCACTTCTGAAACTTTTCTAAACTACGTTTACGTCTTTTCAAATTAAAAAACGTAATTGATACATTATATTTATACTTTCTAGTACATTTACAATTCAAATTAATGTTTAAAAAAAAAATAAGTATACTTATTTCAAAAAATTTTTTTAGTTATTAAAATCGATATTTTTTTGAAATTTGTTTTCCAGGGGAGTTTAAATAAATTTAAGTGATTTTCACTATTATATTTAACACCGTTAAATCTACGCACGTGACTAAAGATCAGTTCTTCAACTTTTAAAATCTACGTTTACGTTTTTTTTATTTATAAAATATTTAAAATTGCAGTTAAAATTAAAATAAACGTTTTCAAGTTTATTCCAACATTACTTTATTAATCAAAATCGGTAGGTTTTTATGTGTTAATCGTTTTTTTAGTAAGATTTAAATTATAAATTCATTTTAAAATACGTAATAAAAAAGAGAAAAAAATCTGATTTATTTCAAAATAAAGTTTATTTTTTTTAATTTTTTTTTTTAAAGTTTTTTCATGTATTCGTTTAAAATTACAAATAAATGATTTTAAGTTTATTAAAAAAATCATTTAGTTATGAAAAACGGTATTTTTTTTAAATGTTTACCTGATTTTAAATTTCCTAATTTAATTTATACAAAAAAAATCATTTTAAATTATTAATAATTCAAAGAAAAACAAATGTTTTAAAGTTTATTTTAAAATTAAATTATTTATGAAAATCAGTATTTTTTGTATGCCTGGTAAAATGTTTTTTTTTACGAATTATACAAACAATACTAGTAGTATACGTATCAGAGGAAACCAGATTTGCAAAAGCTCTGATAAATAAATAAATAACTGGATCTTTATTTACAAAGTTCGCGAAAGTTATTTGACTTCTTCGGGCGTATAGCATTCAACAGTTTTGGCGAAGCGTGAGGTAAGTTTTGATTATATTACTTTGAGAAAACATTGAGTAATCTGTTCCGCCGGAAACAATTGTCAAGTTTTGTTGAACGTAAATATATATTTGTTCAAGTTTCCCACCGTGTCACTGCGAGTTACTCCAATCGAGCTTGAAGGACGTAAATTGTTTTATACCCACATAATTCTGCTTTAAAATAATTTTAAATAATAAATAATTTATCTTAAGGAAATTTAAATTTGTACTTATACTAATAAAAAGACTAAGAATTTAAAAGGATTAAATAATATTTAGTTTTATGCGCTTTTATTTTATTTGTGAACCGTAACAGGGTTTTATCGTTACCGATTTTATCAGATTGATGGAGGCTAGGCAAAACTTATTTTATAAACACATCAAGACAGAAGGTGAAAAACAAATAATCAAAAATAATTTATAATTTATCTTACACATATCGCCCTTTTAAGAACGTCATAAATCAAAAGTCGTCAATTTTCAGTTGTGTACGTTTTTGGAATGCCTAAAAAATGTACTATATCCCAGCAAAAGAGACATATTTTAACTTGATATTTACCCGCTACAGGGCAGAAAGTGTTGTTTTGTATTTTGAAGAAAAGGTATTGTTTAATTATTTTTTTTAATATACTGAGTATTTTTCAAATGGAGAAATAACCTTCAGGTTTTACCTTAAAAGATCTGTTGCATTGTAAAAAGTTCAATAAGTGGCTTGATATTTATTTTTAATACATTGTATCATATTTTTAAACTTTAAAAACGTCCTGAAAAATTAAGTTTTTTGATTTATGGCGTTCTTGAAAGGAGTGAGCGATATATAAGTTTTGTACTAACATTTCATGAGAGGACTAGATATTATATAATAATTAGACAACTGTTGTTTTATCCACTTTTATTTTATTTGACTAGTGACAGATTTTCGTCGTTACAGTCATAATCAGACTGGTGGGAGGCTAGATAAAATGTAATATACACAACAAGGCAGGGGTTGAAAACAATGGTTTGATATTATTTTACTGACAAAATTAAATTTTATGATTTTTATTAATGTATTATAATAATAATTACATACTCGTATAAGATATGCTAAGAGTCTTATATTAATTTTGTCAGGAAACCTATATAGAATAATGATTTTTAACTTCTGTCTAGTTGTCCATATAACATTTTAAGATTTTGTTCAAGCCTCTCACCTATCGGTAACAACAAAACTCGGTAACTGGTCAACTAAAATAAATGCAGTAAAAACTATATAGTTGTTATTTATTTTATAAAATACAGCTTTACCAAGAAATGGAAGAACAAAATTGAATTCAATATAATATGTTTTAATAATTCCTTCATATCAATTAATGGTTGATTGTGTAAAAAAATATGTATTCACCCATTTCAAAAAATTTCGATTTTTCACATCCTAATGATCCATTTTTTTTATAAAATGGTAACAACAACATAAGAAAGAGAGGCATAATATATTGGTGAAATAAAATGTTACATAAGATTTTTATAAATTTACAATTAATTTAGTAAATGCTACATAATGAGACTATTTTTTATGCATTTAACGTCATTATCAAATACCGTATGTGAAACTTAACTTTAATTTGAGAATTATACCCTTAACACTTTGAAAAACGAGACGTGAGCGTTAGAAGTGTTCTGCGTTTTTTATTAGTACATGCACAAATGGGGAGGGCTTTAACCATTGTCATATTGTCGTTTATGGATTTATTATTATGTATATTTTTATGGATTTCCAAAACTTTTCCTAGCATACACATAAAAAAATAACTTTATCTTATTGGAATCGTGCCACATGTAAATAAAAATACAACGATTATTTTTCAATGTCGTAAAAACCCATATAAATGGGATACACTAAGTACCCCAAAGATTTCATTGCTTTGTTGATGTTGTAGATAAAACAAAATACGACAGCTTATTTAAGACGAATCATTATTTAAATAAATTATGATTTAGTTTGTAAATTGCATATATAATGGCATAAAATAACTATGCACATATTTTATCATTCATTATAATAGAAAGCGTCACTAGATTTAACGAGCGTAATTTCGCTTTGAATAATGCATTTGCAACAGTCTAGTCATTAGAAAAAAATAATAATTAAATAATATTTTTCAATGTTAGGATGATAGTAACGAATTAATTTTATAAATCAATACGGTAATAAGGTATAATACGCTCTCCTCTACCTTATATGTTTATGTTTCTGATACTTATGACTTATAACTAACATCATTTTGACTTTACGTATTTTCATGGTACAGTTTAAATAATTAGTTTTTTATAAAATAAATGCATTTCCTGTACACATATTACTTCCTTACAACATTTTGAGTGTGTCCAAATACTTGTTCACAAAATCTGGATTATCTCCAATTATAGGAGGTTTATTCATATTATTAAGAATTTGAGTAGTGTGGTTGTCAATAATGGGTAGAATTGGTGAATATTACACGTGTGTAAAGTGATCACTTAAACCAGACTAGGCAGTCGTCAGCCCCGTAAATGCCCAGACTTCCATATTCTTCTTCATCTTTGATGAGATGTCAAAAAATAATATGAGATTTTTCTCTATAAATCGACGTAAATAAAGACTTGACAAACTACGTTATCGTTACACAATATACGTCAATCGTTACTCACGATGTGATTTATATGTGTATATATATATATATATATATATATATATATATATATATATATATATATATATATATATATATATATATATATATATATATATATATATATATATATATATATATATATATATATATATATATATATATATATATATATATATATATATATATATATATATATATATATATATATATATATATATATATATATATATATATATATATATAAATATATATATTTATGTAAAAAAATGTTACTTCCTTGTTACGTTATATAAATTTGATACATTATTTGTTTGATTATAAACAGAATTTATAATTGTAATTATTTAGTACGGATAATTCATCGATTGCAGTTTAGTGAAGATATCTCAACATAAATGAAAAAGTCTTTTGAGATAAGAATATGTCATTGGCTGGTTTAAGTAATGAATAGATTTCTCACGATATCGGTTAGATACAAACCTTTCACTTTAATAAATGTTTTAGTAATCAAAGATATGCTTTACTTTTCAATATAAAATACTATGCGGAATGCATCGAAACACATGTCACAATAGATTAAAACAATAGTGGTATTTACCAAGTGAAACTTAAATTAAAACTGGTTAGATATTACTGCAAAATGATCGCCGAATCAATTAATGAAATTATTTATTTCTAATTTAATTATGCAAACGTTATTTTGTATTACGTGTGAATTGTAAAAGTTTTTTCTTTTTTGAATGCAGAGCGGAATTCTCAAATCATGTCCTTTATCATAAAATTATATTGGTTTAGAAATCCTAAGAAATCCTTACGAATTGAATATGAAATACACAGATCCAGTGTTATTCACCTCGAGTTTCCAAGCGTCCTTTCAATTATTTTATAAAGAGACGTATCTATCAAAGCGTGTTCTTTAAAAATGTATTCGTAAAATGTACGTTTATTGAATCCTTTTGCATTATCAATACACTCTTTTATTTTGATTTACAACATTATAAGCTTAAATAATAAAAGTGAAAATGGTATTTTCTGGCGTTTCTCATGTGTGTGATTATAATCCAGGATTCGGACCTCACATACTAATATAAGAGTTTCTGATTAATAAAAAGCTTCTTTACATCTCACCAATAGATGTCTCTAGTGAAGTTCTAGTGATTCAAGAACAAGGTTTCTAAATTGGTTCATATATATAGAACTTTCAAGAATCTGAGTAGTGTGGTTGTCAATAATGGGTAGAATTGGTGAATGTTACACGTGTGTAAAGTGATCACTTAAACCAGCCTATGACGGTCGTCAGCCCCGTAAATGCCCAGACTTCCATATTCTTCTTCATCTTTGATGAGATGTCAAAAAATAGCTTTTATTTTGATTTATGTGTTTATTTAATGCTCCTTGATCGTTCGAGATTGATGTTGTGTTTTAGAAAAGAAAGAAAATATTAATTTAGGTTAAGATAATCATCATAATAACATTATAACAGATATTAAATCAAATTATTTACCACATAAATCTCACCACTCTCTCATTAAAAACAATCCTCGCCTCTTCCATATTCATGCATCCCCTCATATATGCTCGCCGATTACTCCGACTCCTGGCCTGACTATTAAGTATTATTTTTTGACATCTCATCAAAGATGAAGAAGAATATGGAAGTCTGGGCATTTACGGGGCTTACGACCGTCATAGGCTGGTTTAAGTGATCACTTTACACACGTGTAACATTCACCAATTCTACCCATTATTGACAACCACACTACTCAAATTCTTGGAAGTTCTATATATATGAACCAATTTAGAAACTTTGTTCTTGAATCACTAGAATTTCACTAGAGACATCTATTGGTGAGATGTAAAGAAGCTTTTTTATTAAGCAGAAACTCTTATATTAGTATGTGAGATCCGAATCCTGGATTATAATCACACACATGAGAAACGCCAGAAAATACCATTTTCATTTTTATTATTAAGCTTATAATTTGACCAGATAATTTATTTACAACATTTTGAGTGTGTCCAAATACTTGTTCACAAAATCTGGATTATCTCCAATTACAGGAGTTATTTTCATATTATTTTTTGACATCTCATCAAAGATGAAGAAGAATATGGAAGTCTGGGCATTTACGGGGCTTACGACCGTCATAGGCTGGTTTGAGTGATCACTTTTCACACGTGTAACATTCACCAATTCTACCCATTATTGACAACCACACTACTCAAATTCTTGGAAGTTCTTTATTGCGTTTCTCATGTGTGTGATTATAATCCGGGATTCGGATCTCACATACTAATATAAGAGTTTCTGCTTAATAAAAAGCTTCTTTACATCTCACCAATAGATGTCTCTAGTGAAGTTTTAGTGATTCATGAACAAGGTTTCTAAATTGGTTCATATATATAGAACTTCCAAGAATTTGAGTAGTGTGGTTGTCAATAATGGGTAGAATTGGTGAATGTTACACGTGTGTAAAGTGATCACTCAAACCAGCCTATGACGGTCGTAAGCCCCGTAAATGCCCAGACTTCCATATTCTTCTTCATCTTTGATGAGATGTCAAAAAATAATATGAAAATAACTCCTGTAATTGGAGATAATCCAGATTTTGTGAACAAGTATTTGGACACACTCAAAATGTTGTAAATAAATTATCTGGTCAAATTATAGGCTTAATAATAAAAATGAAAATGGTATTTTCTGGCGTTTCTCATGTGTGTGATTATAATCCAGGATTCGGATCTCACATACTAATATAAGAGTTTCTGCTTAATAAAAAAGCTTCTTTACATCTCACCAATAGATGTCTCTAGTGAAATTCTAGTGATTCAAGAACAAAGTTTCTAAATTGGTTCATATATATAGAACTTCCAAGAATTTGAGTAGTGTGGTTGTCAATAATGGGTAGAATTGGTTAATGTTACACGTGTGTAAAGTGATCACTTAAACCAGCCTATGACGGTCGTAAGCCCCGTAAATGCCCAGACTTCCATATTCTTCTTCATCTTTGATGAGATGTCAAAAAAAAAAAATATATATATATAAGTAATTCTTCTTACTTTTTTAGGTCAGGCATTCCATACGGAATGCCTGACCTAAAAAATACCATATTGCTTTATATGTCGTGAATAACTTACTTCTGGCCTTTTATTTGTAATATAGGGAATCAGGTATTGAATATTGTCGATTTTATTTCTTTTTTTTTTCATAAAATAGAAAAAAGTTTATTTTATCTATATTAGGTAGTTTAACCATAAACTTTGAAATGGAATTCTAACTGAAGAGCACTATCAAAAGAACTATAATTCTTAAACTTGACATTATTTTTGACATTTCAACTAAAATGAAGAAGAATATGGAAGTCTGGACAGCAACAGGGTTAACGACCCTCATAGGCTGATTTAAGCAATCACTTAACAAACGTGAAACATTCGCCAATTCTACCACACTACTGGTCAAATTTTAAAACATTTGTAGTATTTATATTTCGTAATGTTAGAGGCACGATACATAATTGTATAGTTTTGTTAAAAATACATTTCACGTGAATTGAACTGAAGACCCTAGTTTATTAATCCACTGAATATATATCCGTTTTATATTACCTTCTCCATATTTGTTCAAGTTAATGAAAATAAGGTGGACCGTAAGCCATTTGGGGTATTTATACGTTTACGCGAATGTGGCCCTTATACAAAGTATCCGGAGAAAAATGAATTATTTTATTTACGTGTCACGTTTTCTATCATAAGATTCGTGCGTAGAATACGTACAGATGAATAGTAAAGGTTATCTACCCGTCCACAAACACACAATACTCCCAACTTTTTTCATTACATTTAAAAGGCAGGTACTTGAGGAATAAATTCACAATGGCAAGATGTTTTTTTAAGTAAGTAAATAAGTTTTCCAGTATGCCTAAAATCGTATTGAAAATGTATTTCTTTTTTACATTTCACGGGAAAAATATAGATAGGAAATATTGGATTTAGGCTTTGTACTGACATATCTTAGAGGATTTTTAGTATTGTACATAATAAAATAACAACTTTGGTATATAACTTTTTTCTCTTTTATCTGGCCAGTGACCGGGTTTTGTCATTATCAACATCACCTGTCTGATGTATTATTAAATAGAATGGAAATACTGTTATATTTTCAACGACTTCTAATCTTCTAATCTAACCCAACCTAACCCTCATCCGTACCCAATGGTGAATAAGCACCAATCCATAATAGTATTTTTAATAAATAAAATAATTAAAAAATCATTTTTATTTATTTTCATCTGCATGGGAATCAAACCTGAGTTTTCCAGCTCCGTATTGAAACACTCTAACCACTACGCTACGAAAACGAGAAATTTTAAATAAATGAAAAAATCATTTTTGATTGTTTTATTTCTAATTTACAAATGAATTAATAATAAATTTATTTTTATACAAAACATGTTTTCGACCAATAGCCACTTATGGGATTGAGGCAAGAGCAGATACTTCTAGAACAAAATCTCGGCTTCGAACCTCCGAGATGATGACTCTCCGATCCATAACCGGAAACACACTGCGAGACCGAGTGAGAAATTCCGACATCCGGAGCATGTGTAAGACGGAGGATATCGTGAGGTGGGGACGACAACGAAGGCAATACTGGAATGACCATGTAAACAGAATGTCAGATGACCGACTTCCCCGTATCGCCCTTCAAGGAATCCCTGAAAGACGGAGACCCCCAGGCAGACCTCCAAAAAGGTGGAAAGACAGCTGGGAGTCAACATTCCAAGAGCTACAAGCAGAGGCACAAACAGATCCTTAGGATCTAGAAAAAGAAGAAGAAGAAGAATTTTACTTAAAACAGTTTGAGTATGTCCACTTAAGAGTTATTTTTACATTTAGACATCTCTCCATAGACGAAGAAGAATATGGAAGACTGTGTGTAAAGTGATCACTTAACCAACGTATAATTTTCTTCTTCACCTATGTGAGATGACAAAATATATTTGATTAATTATGACAAAAATATTCAGAAAATAATCTGAAGGTAGATATTTTATTCCAATAACGTTTAAATTATTTTTAAAATCTTTCACATATAATCATGGTTTGAATATTACTAGTAGAACAATTCATGAAAGGAAAACCATGGAATAGATGAATTGTATTAAGATTTTCTAAATATTTTGCTTTTTTATGTTTAACAAATAGCATTTTTATTTTTATTTATTCCTGTAATGTCGCACAGAGTGTTTTTTATTCTTTCGAAATATAATAGTTCCCTTTTGGTCTGATATTAAAAAGATGCATGCAGAATCATGACAATAGATCTTAACTAAGATAAAAGTTTTGAATCCACTGCATTTAAAATATCATAAAAATCTACCAATTTATATCTCTATCTTGTGAAACTTTTCCAAACTTCCTGCATACATTTATTAATCTAGCGACAGAATTGCGGAGATGTATTAAGTGTAAAATTGTATTTTTCAGAATACATTAAATTTGAAATCGTCGGATTCGTAATATTACAAGTATAAATGGAAGCTTCCACGGTCAATCAATGAAACTCCAAGAAAATTTCAAGTTAAAAAAACGACTTTATTATTTTCATTTTAAAAGAAATACATCAAATATCTACCACTATTTCTTAAAATCTACTGTTTTTAATTAAAAATGGATAGATTTTACCACAAAGTGACTGCCGAATCAATTAATGAAACAAATACATCATTTTAACTTTTTTGACATCTCAACAAAGATACAGAAGAATGTGGTCTGCGTTTTTATAGGGCTTACGAGCTATCGTAAGTTTGTTTAAGTGATCACTATATACACGTGTTACATTTATCATTCTGCCCAAGCTTGACAATCACACTACTTATTTTTTCTGGAACACATATATTAGGTATAATATAATTCATACGTCGCTTCATGTGTTAGTTTGCTGCAGTATAAATGGAGAGTTGAGTAAACTTTTAATTTAGAAGAGACCCTTATTTAAATGTATGCAAGATTCATCCAATTATTCTTCAATTATTTTACATACTGGAGATGCCTAAAAAAAGATTATTTTTTTATCAACCTTATAATTTGAGCAGTTAATATCAAACATAGATTCGGACCACCCAAAATGGTGTAAATATTATATTATTCAATGAAAATAACAATTTGTTAAAAAAGACGGACTCAATCATAAAATACAACTTTTATTTAAAATGTTTTTTGTCAAATGAAATGAAATTTATATAAAATATATAAAAATAAAATTATTCGTGTGTCATAAATTTTAAATATTCTAAAGTTAATCGCAGATTCAATCAAATTTTTAGTATATTTTCATGTTAATAGATTCGAATGCAAGGTTGTTTCAAAATTTCAAAGAAATGGGTAAAAACTTCAGGATATCGAAGACAAAGTAACTTTTACTTTTTTTCAATATAGATAAGCTTTAGGTACACTCACGAAAATGCGCCTTGCAATGGTTTACCTCTGAACCCTCCAAATACCAAGCGAAGTGAATTCAAACGTGAGGGAGTGTTCGTACACAAGAATTTATATTTGATATAAAATAGCGCCCTTCGTAATGTAGGTTTCGTGTTTAACAAACGATTTTGCCGATATTTCAAATATAAAACGTCTTATAGCCGAAGAGTTTTGAGAGCGATTTAAAAGCATGCTTCAGTCACAAGGTGAAATGGCATTCTTCGCTACAAACGATACTTGAACCTGAATTGGCGATCCAACCTTTCTTATCAATCATTTCTTTTTCCAAAAAAATGTCCTTCATCGTCGCAACACTGATATATCAAGGACTGACCGAGATTTGGTTTTGTTATCCAACTCATGGGCTTGGTAGAGCAACGGGTGATTTTAAAATACTGTTTTATTATTATTATTATTATTATTTATTCTATCAGACACCCTATAGATAATAATTAATGATAATAATTAAAGTAATGAATATTGTATGTGCGAATGTGAACAAGATATAGAGGATGCGAACCATACTTTCTTTCAAAGTCTAAACAGCTAAATACAGCAGGAATTCAACTCTCTCTCCAAATATTCATCATTCTTTCTGATCCTAATTCTAGAATTGCTGTCATAATCACTAAAATGATAAAGCTAAACGCATTTAAACCACGATTGTCTGTTAATTTTTACTATAAAATAATTATTTTTATTATTCTGTTTGTCAATAAAAATAAGACAACACAGAAAACTGCAGAAAAATCCTTTAACTGAGTGACTGCCAATTTTTTTTTTTAATTTTGTGCATCTTAACTGATACAAACATCTCATATTTTTACACTCAGGAAATATAGAGGTTTAAACATTAAGGGCTTACGATGTAACAAATACAGTTACTCATATTTAGTTTTGTAACCAACTTATTATTTTACCGCAGGAGTAGGCAGAGAGAATAGAATGCTACACTACTGTGTCTTTGAATACATAATTCGTCTCTTCCGCATTCATGCATCTCTTCATACATACCCACCGATTATTCCGACTCTCCGACTCTCGACATTTGAAATAATTGATCGTGCCAAATTTTCCTCGGTCTTAGTAGACTTGTTTTCTCAATATGTTTAATATGTTTTGCATTTAATGTCATCCATATCGTCAATGTTTAGGTTGATGATATAGGGAGACTGGGTCCACATTGCCGGCGGAAATGCCCGCAGATAAGGGTCGAGGGTGACCCCATTGTACCGCACCTGGCCCATCCATCTCAATATACTCCATTTCGGTGCATTTGTTCATCCAAGCAACGTCATTGCTCCTATATGCGCTGATCCATACACCCAATCCTACTGACCTCAAATTTCAATGAAAACATCGAGATTATGTGTACATATGTATACATATATAGCAGTAGCGTGAACGGAGAATTAATTAGGGTAGGTAGTAAGGTAAGCTAGGTACTACTTAGTAAGGTAAGGTAGGTATGGTTGCGTTTTTATATGTCAGGCGGGTAATTTAGGATAGGCACTGTTTTTACTGCCTATATGGAATGCACGCCCCTACATATACATACATGTACTACGAAAGAAGTGTGAAATTAAAATGTCAGATGGAAGAGAATTCTTAATTTATTTATTCATATTTCATCTTACACACAATAACAAATAACAATTCGCTCACTCCTTTCAACAACGTCACATATTAAAAAACTCGATTTTTCAGGAGATCGTTTTTAAAGTTTAAAAATATAATAAAATGTACTAAAAATAAATATCAAGCTACTTATTGAACTATTTACTGTGCAACAGATCTTTTTAGTTGAAACCTGATTGTTTTTTCTCCATTTGAAAATAGAAGTATTTAAAAAAAATATTTAATCCATACCTTGTCCTGAAAATGCAAAAACAACACTTTCTGCCCTGTACATTGTGGGTAAATATTAAGTAAAGAATATGCCGCTTTTGTTGGGATATAGTTCATTTTCTGGGCATTCCAAAAACATGCACAAATGACAATTGACGATTTTTGATATATGACGTTGTTGCAATGAGTGAGTGAATTATGTACTTTCAGTAATAAGTAAAATTTCTTTCATTTCTTTAAAAATATTTATAAACATACAATAAAAAAAATGTTGACATCCTTCAGTGATATACCGAACGCATGCAACAGATTGAAATTTTTAACTGAATTATTCGAATTATCATTTTATTTATTAAAAACAATCGTTCCATGAATTTCATATAGTAAAATAACAACTAAATTTATTTTTATTTCATAGCACAGATAATTAAAATAACAATAATATGCCCAAAACTGAGATCCGTGCCGAGGTCACATTTTACAATACTTTAAAAAAAAACTAAATGAAATAAAATTGTTTATAACAAACAATAAATAGGGCTTTGCTCGTACCATCTCAACCAATAATGCAATGTTGTAGAATTGGCTGTTATAAAATGTACTAATTTTTTACTGATTCTTTTGTATTTTTTATAAAAAGATAGGTTTTAAAAATAGGAGTAAGTAATTTTTTTTGTAATGATTTCATTTGGTAGTATATGTTTTTTTATTTAAACCAAAATATTTTATGTTTTTGACTTAATTAATTCAAATATAAGGTTCTAAGTAGCAATCAGATATAATTATTGCAAAAACGTTAAATTTAAATATCCGTGTCGATGATAAGTTTATGTACTTATAAATTCAGAGAAAGGTATTCATTAATCAAACCCTTTAATCCGGCAATAAAACCGAAACGGGACTATTGTCTGATGTAATATTGGATCTCGGAAAACCGATAATGTGAATACTGTAAAGCACAGGATGATTTATAACGATGTTACTCAGGATACCGTATATGTATTACAGGATGGTCCAACGAGTTGTAAATATTTCTTGCTACTCTTCTTAGAACCTCAATTCTCACCCAGGGGTATCTTGATCGTTACTTACATGAGGACCAGGTAGCAAATACTGCCCTTCAGGAATCAAATTCTGTCATTGCACACAATCTTACAACATAATGTATGTAGGTTTCAACCCAGTTGCATTAGAACATCACTGATTAACATCAAGTAGAGCTTATTATTTCAGGTTACATTGATATCCATCCCGATTAGTTATGTTAATATAAACACGGGTCAAACATACATATAAACAGACTTAGTGTGATATACGTTATATTATTAATTGAAGCTATGCTTAATAAATACAGTACATCCAGAAAAGGTATAAAAAGATTGTAAGTTAAATGAAGAAAAAAATTATATAGAAACAGAAGTGCGATTACTTGTTGATAGATTAATATATATTAATGTGGGTGTGTAAGCTGCATAAAAAAAATAGAAAATCACTTTTATAAGCGTCTCCTAGTTTCAATGATTAAAGAAAACACTTGTTTTTTACCACTTGAGTTTTATTATAGACTACATGTTTCAGAAGTTAAACTTCCATCATTCAGGTCTCTGTATAATAACAATAGGAGTTATTATACAGACCTGAATGATGGAAGTTTAACTTCTGAAACATGTAGTCTATAATAAAACTCAAGTGGTAAAAAAAAACTGTTTTCTTTAATCATTGTAACATGTCTTACCACAAAGTTAATGCCGAAACAATAAATAAAATGTCTCCTAGTTTGTATAATCCGGTTATGATCTTGTTTACATAAAAATAAAAAGGTCTTTGCTTAATTAAATCTTTATCAAACCAATCCATAGATGGATCTCGTTAACTCAAACATGAAGCGTCGTGAGATTTATGGTATATATATATATGAGTTCCAAAAATTCGAGTAGTGTGTCATGTCAATGTCAATCATGAGTGGAATGCTGAATGTTACACGTGTGTAAGGTGACCACTTACCAGCCTATAATAGGTCATAACCCCTAGAAATACGTGAACTTTCATTCTCTTCCTCGTCTTTGTTGAGATATCAAAATGTAAAAATAACTCATCTTAATAATCCTCGTAAGTGGAGAAACCCAGATTTGTGAACAAGAATTTGGAGACATTCAAAATGTTGTGAACAGCTATTTATGTAAATTAGATGTATCCTTCATCTAACAAATGAAATAATGTCGTAAAATTTATAGCTCTTTCTCTCAAAGGGCCATTTTATTAACGGAATGTAATTATTTTCAGACTAATAAGTCTGTTTTGTTAATCCATTGTAAATAGGAATCACTAAAGATTGGAATTAAAACGAACCGGCCTCAGTAAAACTTTTTTACGTACTTTAAATTATTTTGTAGGCGTATACCGTCATTCAAACTAGGGTAGGTATATTTCTCCCCTCAATAAACTGGAATATAATGGAAAAAATCTCACAGTCAACTTTAGAAATGAGCTTCTTTATAAAATTTAATGAGATAAAAAAAGTTTTACAATACTTGTTGATTAAAAGCCACCTTAACTGCGAGACTTATGCCGTATATATTTTAAACTTTACCTTATTTGAGTCGGATGCATTTAATTATATATTTACTTTTTAAAATTATTTTTCATCATACACATGATTATAAATTGCAATTTTCTCAAATGGTGCACATTTTGCAATACTTATTTATACAACAATATACAAATAAAAATATTTATGACATGCAATCCCTGCATGCATCTTCACCTCTTCCACATTCATACATCTCTTTACACATATCGCTCACTCCTTTCAAGAACGTCATAAATCAAATATCGTAAATTTTCAGTTGTGCATGTTTTCGGAATGCCCATAAAATGTATATATAATGTATATATAAAATGTATATGTATATATAAATGTATATATAAAAACTATATCCCAGCAAAAGCGACATATTTTAAACTTAATATTTACCCTCTACAGGGCAGAAAGTGTTGTTTTTGCATTTTGAAGAAAATGTATAGTTTAATTATTTTTTCAAATATTATAAATATTTTTCAAATGGAGAAAAAACCTTTAGGTTTTACCTAAAAAGATCTGTTCCACAGTAAAAAGTTTCATAAGTGGCTTGATATTTATTTTTAATGCATTGTATTATATTTTTAAACTTTAAAAACGTTTTCCTGAAAAATCAAGTTTTTTGATTTATGACGTTCTTGAAAGGAGTGAGCGATATCACCTTTCTAAAGTTTATCGATAATGCTTATCTGAGCATTGTGTTTTTTTTTTACAAACTCGCCGATTACTCCAACTCCTGACCTTACCGCTTTCAAGTACTTGACATACTTGATGATGCCATGTTTTACTCGGTCTTCAACTGCTCCTATTATCACCTCATATTTTTTATTGTTCTTTCTTCACTCATTCGATTCCATGACACCTTTTTTAATTTTATCGATAAAGCTTATCTCATCCTTGCATTTTTCCTTATATCACCATTCAAAAATCTATCATACAACGTATTGTCGCACATTCGTCTGAAATAAGGCATTTAGAATTTCGACTACATTCAGCCTACTGTAATCCTTTTTTCAAGAGTAATTGGCGATTATCAAATGTTGTTTAATTTAATATTTTTTTAACATGAAAATTCAAAATTTGTGAAAATCGTTTCGCCTTATTTATTTAAACAAAACTACTGGTAGTAAAATATACAACTTACACTATGAACTCAAAACGGTATTTGATTTTAAACCAGCCTATGACAGTCGTCAGCCCCGTAAATGCCCAGACTTCCATAGTCTTCTTCATCTTGGTTGAGATGCCAAAAATAATATGAAAAATAACTCCTATAATTGAAGATAATACAGATTTGCGAACAAGTATTTGGACACACTCAAAATGTTGAAAATAAATAATCTGGTCAAATTGTATGTTTAAATAATAACAATGAAAATTATATTTTCTGGCGTTTCTCATGTATGTGATTATAAACCAGGATTCGGACGTCACATACTTATAAAAGAGTTTCTGCTCAATAAATAGCTTCTTTTCATCTCACCAATATAGACGTTTCTAATGAAGTTCTAGTGATTCAAGAACAATGTTTCAAAATTCTATATATAAAGAACTTCCAAGAATTTAGCAGTGTGGTACACGTGTGTGAAGTGATGACTTAAACCAGCCTATGATAGTTGTCAGCCCCGTAAATGCCCAGACTTCCATATTCTTCTTCATCTTTGCTGAGATGTCAAAAATTTGATTGTTTGAGTTTAATATTTAACGTGTAAATATGAAGTTCTACAAATTAAATGAAAAATTGATAAATAAACTAGATGAAGAAGAATATGGAAGTCTGGGCATTTACGGGGCTGACGACCGTCATAGGCTGGTTTGAGTGATCACTTTACACACGTGTAACATTAACCAATTCTACCCGTTATTGACAACCACACTACTCAAATTCTTGGAAGTTCTATATATATGAACCAATTTAGAAACCTTGTTCTTGAATCACTAGAACTTCACTAGAGACATCTATTGGTGAGATGTAAAGAAGCTTTATTTAGCAGAAACTCTCGTTCGTCAGCCCCGTAAATGCCCAGACTTCCATATTCTTCTTCATCTTTGATGAGATGTTACAAATAATATGAAAATAACTCCTGTAATTGGAGATAATCCAGATTTTGTGAACAAGTATTTGGACACACTCAAAATGTTGTAAATAAACTAGAGTAATACGTCATGGATTCAAAGTGTAATTTGCAAAAAACTAAGATTGTTTTATGGTTTCAGGAACCCATTTTGTGTCCAATTGGAAGTTCAGAGATTGTGTCAATAAAAATTAGGATTATGTCCGCTTTGCGAATATTCTGGTACACGTCGACCGATCCCCATTGAAAAAAGGTTTCAATTATCTCTAATCCGAAAGGAATATTCTGACGGTTGACTTGCCCTAACGATCCAAATATACAAAAGAGGCTTACCTCGGAGCGACCTTATTTCAATATTTAGTTTTTTCTGGGACCATTTGTCGGTCGGATAAATTAATACTTAATACCAAAAATCAACTCATCGATAATTTAATTGTGCTCTGGAGCTTACATTTCTAATGCGAATATACATATTATATATATATATATATATATATATATATATATATATATATATATATATATATATATATATATATATATATATATATATATAAATATATATATATATATATATATATATATATATATATATATATATATATATATATAATATATATATATATATATATATATATATAAATATATATATATATATATATATATATATATATATATATATATATATATATATATATATATATATATATATATATATATATATATATATATATATATATATATATATATATATATATAATATATATATATATATATATTATATATATATATATATATATATATATATATATATATATATATATATATATATATATATATATATATATATATATATATATATATATATATATATATATATATATATATATATATATATATATATATATATATATATATATATATATATATATATATATATATATAATATATATATATATATATATATATATATATATATATATATATATTATATATATATATATATATATATATATATATATATATATATATATATATATATATATATATATATATATATATATATATATATATATATATATATATATATATATTTATATATATATTTATATATATATATATATTTATATATATATATATATATATATATATATATATATATATATATATATATATATATATATATATATATATATATATATATATATATATATATATGTATATATATATATATATATATACATATATACATATATACATATATATATATATATATATATATATATATATATATATATATATATATATATATATATATATATATATATATACATATATATAAATATATATATATATATATATATATATATATATATATATATATATATATATATATATATATATATATATATATATATATATATATATATAATATATATATATATATATATATATATATATATATATATATATATATATATATATATATATATATATATATATATATATATATATATATATATATAGAGGATAGTTCATCTCTGTGGTGTAACGGTAAGCGTATTTAGCCGCCGTGCTGGAGGTCCCGGGTTCGATTCCCAGGGGGAACGAAAATAAGAATTTGTGATGTTACACTCTTACATTTATTTAATAAAACCCTGGA